>NC_046663.1:71428944-71438388 GCF_010883055.1 Belonocnema kinseyi
GGGCGCATACTTTGAATAAAATATTTGTTATCATTCTCTTGAAATAAATGTGTTTTTTTCTTGAAAAAATACCGGTTTCATATGTATACACCTGGTAGTCTTCTAAATTTAACGACAGATTAAACAGGAAGTAAAAGTATCTCATGCCTTCAATAAAGTATTCCAACTTTCAAAATTGTTGTTAAAAGTATGGAGTTAAATGATTGGATAAAAGATTTTTTTTAATTTTATGACCTCGTTTTATTACAGTTTATTAATGTTTATTATGATCACAACTGGTACTCAAAATGTTGAGTTTTAATCAATTGTAAAAAATTCAGTTCCTAATGGATATTATTCTATTATATGACACAGATGCTTGTACGTTTTAATTTCCGAGGAGAATATACTTCCTATTCTATCTAAAAAAAATAGGTAAACGAACTTATCGAAAATCTCGCAATTTTCTAGAATTTTGTGAATCGAAATTCCCAAATGAGGAATTTTCAGTCTAAAAATATATTTCTAAATATGAAAATACAATTTTTACATCATTATTTAATAATCAAGGCAACAATTCTGTTTTTAACTTTTGATCAAATAATTTAAAAGAACAAAAGGATTATATTCATAAGACCTTGACCATATTAAATGAGATTATATAAATGTATATATTAATAAATATTACAAATTTTCTGCACCGTCCATTTACTAAATCAAATTTTCCAAATAAGTAATTTTATTTGAGAATAAAATTGATTTCTACAGTTTTTTAAACATTATAAAAAAAGAAAGTTTCAATTGTAACTGTTTTTAATATTTCGAAATTATTCTTTTCTTAACATTTTACTACTACACTACATAATTTTTAAACTTTTTCAGTGTTTAAGAGACATTTCAAAGTTTTCGAAGTTTTCAAGAAATTTGGAAAAAAATTGAAATTTGAAGATTTCAAACAATTTTAACATATTGTAGATTTTCAAGGTTTTGAAATAAAATTTTTAAGTTTTTAAAAGATTTTGAATGGTTTTAAGATAATAAATTTTTTTTCTAAGATTCCGGAAAAATTGTAATTGATTATCTGTTAAACGAAATATTTATAAAGATTTTTAACAATTTAAATGATTTTATAAATTTTCGAAAAAGAATGTAAAACATTTTAAAGCTAAATTTCACTAGTTTCCAATATTACAAAATTATACAAAAAAAGTTTAAATAAGTTTAAGAGATATCTAAATTTTTTAAAACATACAAAACTCATTATAAACATTTTTTTTTATTTCTGGGAAAATTTGTAATGCTTTTTATTTCACAAATTCTATTTCTTTTATTATTCAAAAAGATATCAAATCGTTGTCAGATATTCATAAAATTATGAAAAATGAATCTGGAGAATCTGAAAACTTTTTTATTTTGAAGAATTTTTTAATAATTTTAGAAAAAATTCTAATCCTGTTTTTCATTTCAAAAAACTTAAAAGAAAATGTATCTTATAGAAGATTTTCAAATAAAATTTTAAACCAGTTAACGATTTTACAGTTTTTTTAAATAAGAATATCATTTTTGCTTAAGATTCCTGGAAATATTTTAAGTTATTGTTTTTTTTAAATTAACTTTAAGAAAATATTTTAAAAGTTTTGAAACATTCCAAAAGATTGCCAAAATTATAAAAAATGAATCTGGAAGATTTGTAGTCAATTTTAGAAACTTCGAAAATGTATAAAATATTTTATAATTATTTTTGCCTCAAAAAGTTCTGTATATCTTTCCAACGGACAACAAATTGTCCTAAAATTTTGTAAAATCCTGTGAAATAAAAAAAATTAGAACTTTTTTTTATACTTTTTCGTCGTATCTGAAATTTTCATAAATATTTTTGACTTTATCAAGGTACCTAGCAAAATTAAATATATTTGACTTTAAAGCAAATAAATGAAGAAACTTTAAAAATAAATTGTTAGGGGAAGGGGAACACGGGGATAGTAATGTTCATCGAATTTTTTTGCATATAAAAAATTATTCATTTTCCAACATCTGCTGCGCGAATGCTTAGTTTTAACCATGGTGCACTTAAAAATTTTTTTTAAATAGCGAATATTTCACACTAACTGAAAATATTTTGTAATTTTTGAAAATGTTGCTCTCTCCTGGAATTGTCCCAAGAGCAGGATAAAACGGGGATCAATAGAAAACATTAAAAATAATTTATTTGGAAGAAATGCATTATTGTACAATGTGTTTTTATATGATCATACATGATGTAGATAGTCAAAATAAAAAAGTTCCCGCCGAGCGGACACATTCTGATCGTGCACCGTGCTCGCCGGTCGCAAGTTTGAGCGTTCACATTTCTGCACAGACTTTCAGGTCAAAGCGCCGACAACAGTAATTCTCTTTAGTTAAGTCTCCTCCGGCTTTACCGAATACGTGCTTCGCATTCGAGTTTGCCCACAATACAAACTTTTCTACCTTATGTTCAACACTATTATATCAAATGTGTCCCAGGTAAAAAGAACCGATAGAAAGCGAGTCGGTTTGAATTGCATATCTGTCATTTGCAGATTGAAAGAATAAAATTCCAATCGGTTGACCACATTTTTAATCTGTCACCTGTACGCGGTGCTTTAAATCTGCCATTCCGCGTTCGTTAAAATGCTGAGTGAATGGAGTTGAATGAGACTAACTAACCTGAAAAAGTTTCTATAGGTATTTTACGATTCATTAATGTGCGCATGAATGGGTTGAAATTCAATGTGAAATGAAGGTCTTAAAAAATCACATCCAATGATAAAAATACGATGCACAGATAGCACTTTTCAATAATCATTAATTTGTCAAGTGTATGTTACCTCAGGTTAAGTTCAACTGAGTGGAATATGCAAATTACAATTTTAAAGAATTAATTGTTTCAAATGAGAAGCATAAAGTAATCAATTTGAGTAGGACAATGCAGTTTAAACAAAATTAAAGAAATTAAAAATAAATAATATTCTAATATATTTTTATTAATGTAGGAATTTATTTCTAAATTCGATAATTATGAAGTTTTAATTCTCTTTTGACAATAATTTCAATAGATTATCCTGTGCAGGAATTATAAGATTTACATTGAAAACGTTACTGCCATTCACTTTATTGACTGCACATGTTAATGGCTGCAGGGTGTGCACTGTTAGAAACAAACTTCGTAATCCGTTCAGATCAATTAGTATTCCCAAACATCCAAATGTTTAGGATTTCAATACCTGAGTTAATGTTGAAAATAATTTCTATAAAATTAAGCGTGAGTGATAGTTTTTGTGAATTTGAGATTAATATTATGTGAATGTGAAGTTTCATAATGTAAACAATGTAATCTTTTTAATTTTTCACTTTCAGTGATAACGATGTTTTATAAACGTAAATTGAAAGGAAAAATTCAGTTTTTAATGTGTGAAATATATAAATAAATGTTCAACCTGAAAATAGATAGGCCATAAATAAGACTAGACTGTGTATGCCAAGATTTGTTTAAAAGTTGTAAATTTAACTATTCTTTAGTAAATACAGTGAGACCCTTTAATAGCTCTCCTTTCTATAGACTTTCCAACACCGCAAGCCCACAAACCGGCACAATAGAAGAGTTTTTTAATGTAATTTAAACTATTTAAATAAAACATTTTTACTTTAAATGAATTATTTTCTACCGGAACTATTGTTCCTGAATCAGATAATAGTCATTCATTAGAACAAAAATACGCTGCCCATTAAAAAACTCATGTTCTCATTCAAAAGTCAGCCTAAGCTGAAATCGGGAATTTCAGTGACTTATTTAGATATTGCAAACTAAACCTAAAGAAACTATTATTCTAAATTTTTATTTTGTATAAAAAATTATCTTGGAAATATCTGACACATTGTTTTCGAAAACCTGATTTGTTGTATACTGTATGATTATGACTTTAGGAGGTGTTTTTCAGTTTGTTCTATTAAATTTTGTGGAATTTTTTTTAATGAAAATTTCCAAAATAGAAATTTTAGTTCAAAAGATTTATTCACGAAATATAAAATTTAAATTTTAAATGATTCTTTAATAATAAAGGCAACGCTTCTGTTCTTAACTTTTTGCACACATAAAGTCGACGCTACTTACCTTGCCGCTATTTACCTTGCCGCTTCCCCTAGCTCTCGATCGAGCTCTTCCTCAACCACGACCGCAGCAACGTACGTAGCAAGCGAAACAATTCGTATCAAGCACTACGCATCAAGATCAGACTCGAGAGTGGGGGAACATCGTTTCTACGAAAATTACTCCCTTACGGTCTCATCCGCGGCAAGGTAAATAGCGTCGACTGTATTTGAAACATTATTGATAAAAAGGACATTTTTATCGTAAATATTTTTGTGATCTTAGAAAATTATTCTATTTTTAACAAGACCAACAGATTACTGGTAACATCAAAAAGTTTTTGCAAAAAATGTAAAAAATAAGTATGAAAAGAATCTGAAAGATTTTAAGGACTTTTTAAGGTTTTAAGGATTTTTGCATAATTTTAAAAAAATGCTGGAAAAACTTTGAATTATATTAAAAGATATTTTGAAGCTTAGGGGGTTTTGAAAACTTTCGACAATAACTTAATTTTTTCAGAAGATTTGAAAAAAAAAATTAAAATACAATGTAGATTTCAAAAAATTTAAGAAAAAAGGTTTTTAAGAATTTTGAAGTGTTTCAAGAGAATAATACAATTTTCTTAGATTCTTATGAAAATTGTAAATGATTTTTAATTTTTAATGCTAAATTTTGAGAGAAAATTTATAAATATTTCAAAACATTTCAAATAATGTGCTAAACTTTCGAAGAAGAATGCATAATATTTTAGAGGATAATTTTGAAATTTTAAAAGATTACAAAATTTTACAAAGAATTCGAGAAATGTTAAGAGATACTTAGAAGTTTTGAAAAGATTGTGAAAAACAAAAAATATTACAAAATTTTACAAAGAATTCGAGAAATGTTAAGAGATACTTAGAAGTTTTGAAAAGATTGTGAAAAACAAATTCAAAAGCGTTTTAAGAGTAAAAGGTTTAAACAGAATAAAATATGTTTCTTAAGATGCCTGGGAAAATTTCAAATTATTTTTTATTTTTAAAAATCAATTTTTCCCTTAAAAATTTTTTTCGAAAAAAGACACCCTTTTAGAGATAAAAATTATTCTGATTTGGTTAAGATATCATCTATTTCATTGAAAAGTCGTCTTTTTTGAATAATGAATCCAACTCTTTTTAATCTTAAATTAAAGTATTTTTTAGATAAAATATAAACTATTACATTTCTCGTTAAAAATTAATCTATACTTGGTAAAAAATCGAACAAATTTGCTAAAAATGCAGTTTTCTGTTTGGTTAAAAATATAATTATTTTGTTAAAAATTGATCTTTTCTTTGGCATAAAATTCATCTTTTGGTTTGAAAATTCATCTTTTTTGTTGATAATTAACCTGTTTTCCTTGAGAATTCAACTATTTTCTTGGAAATTCACCATTTTTGATGAATTTAATTGTTTTTATTTAAAATAATATATTTTTTGTTGAAGATTATCCTTTTTTTATTAAAAGTTCAACTATTCAGTTAAAAATTAACTTTTTGTTGAAATTTTCATTTGATAAATCAGAAATTTTCAAACATGTTTTTGATTTTTCTCATAAATTGTAGAAAAATTATATTTAAATGACCTTCAAAATAAATAGACATAAAAATAGTTCGTTATTATTCTAAATTTTCATTTTATATTAATACTATATTACATCACAAGTAAAGATATACAGGTCTTTATGGGCATATAAATGTTTGCAAGACGAGCAAGATCGTCCGTGCGAACATTGAGCTCCACGTGAGTACCTATCTAACCCTATAAGTTATGAACGATATTTTATTCCAAATCAGCATGTTATGAGAATGTAGGGCCGTTTAAGCTTTGGTCGTGAAAACATACTGCCATCTATGAAAATGAAACCGGCTCCCAGTAGAACCGCGGTAAATCACACCTATGGCCACGTCCCACAGCCAGCCTTTTGTGAAACTATTAATCTCTCAGTGTGTTGGCGTTTGGAACTAATAATCTGTCAGCAGCATAATGAGTTATTTCCCACCCATTCTCAGCCCCGAAATCGGCGCTATAGAAGAGTTTTGCTGCATTAGGCTTCATGAAAAATTAAATTTGTATTTCTCAAACAATTTTTTAATGACTTATTACATGAGGTAGGTAAGTGATAAAAAAGTAGTGAAAAATATATTACGTAATTTATGTATGGCCCGTAAAGTTAAAGTAATATCTTCAATCATATTTTATAATAAAAAAGAAAAATTTTATACGAAAAAAAGTTTAAATCTTAAGAAAAATAATTATTTTAATCATATTTTTGTAATTGAATTTTTCTTTACTGTCTTCTAACCGATTTTGTTAGAATAGTCGACGTTTAAAACATTTAAAAACACAGTAAACATTCCTTATAACTTTATTGTTCCCACTTGCCAAAAAAAGGTTATTATTTTCTAATATAGGCATTTGTTTAAAAAAAGTTTTCTTCAGAAAAATTTACTTTAAAAATTGGAAAAAAATGAAGTTGTAGAGAATGTTTTTACTGATAATATAATAGGCTATAATTTATAAAGGGGTTCATCTCGTGTACCGAGCCGAAGACACCCATCTTGTAAAAAGAGTGTTAAGTCTCTCCATGATTCCAGCTGATTAGCTTATCCGAAATCAAAAAATCAAACAATATTTTTTTCTGTAAACCTGGGGCGATAGAATGAACCAGGATTATTAGAAAATATTGAAAACTGAGTAATTGAGAGTCTTTTGAAAATTAATTTTAAAATTCCACGATTTTTTCGATAATTTTTCTCCAAAAAAAATATATAACTGCTCGGAATTGCCAAATGATTCTAGTTTCTCCTGCTACTATACAGGTGCCGAATCCAACACTAAAATTTCAAAGAAATCGATCAAACCGTTTTAGGGATATCATGGAGAAAAGTTATAAAAACTCACCATTACGTGACCCAGTCGTGACTTTACCAGTTTGAAAAAAATTGTGGCCCTCCGTTCAACTAAACGCTCTGAACACCAGCTCTTCTAACTGCTGTAACCTTAAAATACCCCCTTAAAATTCAACCATTTTTCCAAAATTAGTAAGAAGCGCTAGTAAGAAAAAATTAAATTGCAAACAACATTGTTAAAGTAAATGTTTTGTAAGTTTTAAAATTGTTCAATTCAAAATATTGTTTTTTTTAATTAAATCATTTTTTGTATAATTTTTATGCTGAAAATCATATGACAACTATTTTTTCAGAAATCTGATCAACAGTCAGACTATGGGAGTAATTGATTATATTCTCTAATTGAAATTATCATCGGAGATTGTTTTATAAACGGTTGAACTTTAAAAAATAGAACTAAAAAAATATTGGCTAAAAGATGATCAATTATCTGAAATCAGACATATCCGGCGACGGTAAGAGCTAATATTTTTTAAATTATTTTCCAGCCGTAAAAATATACAAAGGCGAGCAGCTGCACCTGACAGGTATTCTGAGACAGGAGATGGGCTCATATCTCTGTATTGCTTCCAATGGAATACCTCCCTCGGTCAGCAAGAGGTATTATGTGAACGTTTTGTGTGAGTAGAAATTATTTCAATACATAATTAAAATTTTTTCATACTTAAAAAATTATTTTCAAGCTATTCATGTCAATATTAACCGATTATTCGATGATAGTCCAATTTAAAAAAATGTATAAACCTTCTCCAGAATACTTCATCTCCCTTCGTCAGAATATACATTTATAGAATTTGGCACCTCACATGTCAATCTGCTTGAAATAAATTTTATAGATATTTTTACAAAATCCCAATTTCAAAATTCCCTGGATTTCTGGAAAATCTGACCAATTTTTCATATTTTCTGATCTTCCAAATTTTTCATTCGTAGACATAGGAACAATCTTGTTCTAACATTTTTTAAACACTTTCAGTGAAAATAATCATTAAAAAATGGATTAATTCAATTTTCAATTAAAGCCATTAATTTTCAACGCGGAAGAAAAGGAATTTTGAACAAAATTGATAAATATTCAACCAAAGTAATGAATCTTCGAAAAAAGGAATTCTCAACAAAAAGTATAACAGCTGATATTTCTACAAAAACAAATTTTAATTTTCAATTAAAAACACTTAAATTAAACCTAAAAATACAAATTTTCAATTTATAAGTTGAATGCTCAGCCAAAACAGACTCATTCTCAATAAGAGAGATAAATTTTCAACTAAGAAAGATTTATTAGTCCATATAAAGATATATGAATATATGAATATATTAAAAATATATAAGAAAACATTTAAATTTACACTATTTTTGCAATATCTACTTAAAAGCCAGACAAATTGGCTTCACTCAGGGCTTATTTTATACAGGATTTCTAAAACAACCAACCTTTTAAAGAGAAATTTTTTTAGCTCTGGTATAATTAAAATTAAGAGAATTTATTCATTCATAAAAAAGAGCCTGTAAAAAAAGAGATACTTGTACGCTGTTGTGATACAATGAAAAAATAACTTCAAAATGAGCCTAAGAACATTTAAGAATGTTGGAAGTTATTGAAAAGTATAAAGGATGTATAAAGGAAAAGTATAAAGAATGTATAAAGGATGTACGGAAGTTATTGAAAAGTTAATAAAACATTGTAATGTTTCAATAGCCTTCTCTGACCTCAATCTACAATAATGCCGGAGCTAAAATTTAGGAATATTCAGGAAACACTGTTCATGTAAACGTATTACTTAATAATTACTTCTCAAGAACGGACATAAGTTTTGGCATGTTTTTTAAAATAATAATTACCAAAGAGATCCAAAGCTTTATTGCCCTTATTTTTAACCGACTTCAAAAAGAAAGAGGTTCTACCTATGTTCGTCGCGATGTATTTTTTTATGTACGAGTTTTTATTGCACTCGTTCAACGATTCTTTCGCGATTTGAAAAATTCTTTTTTTCCGTGGTCAGTCATGTCACAATGAAAATCGTATATTTTTTTATTGTTAATGTATTATAGAATCGTAAGCGTCCATTCTCAGTAACAGTAAAATGAAGAAAAATTGAATTTCGTCGATATCAACGCCATCTATCGCAAAACGAGAAAAATGTTTACGGCAAATCATACAAATTTTCATCCAAAGAATCCGAATATGCAATAAAAATTAGGGGTTCCCATTTAAGATTTCGAACTTGCTCAACATTTTTTTAATAGAGGGCTTATTTTTCGAGATATTTTTTTTATTATTATTACACCATTAAGCCATTTCCCTTTCAGGGTAGGCGTGACTCGCTCGGTAGGGGAAAGGAGTAGTGTGTCGAAGGGATAGAGATTTTTCAGATTGATCCAGAATTCTCGTGCTATTTAAGTAAATAACACGTTCGTTCCGCAACA
>NC_046663.1:71438488-71439573 GCF_010883055.1 Belonocnema kinseyi
ATAAGCGAATCCCTCTGTAATTATCGCACTCGCTTTTATCTCCCTTTCTCTTGTATATTGGTACGATAATAGCTTCTTTCCAATCATCTGGGACGTCTCCCACTTTGAAACATAAATTTATCAATTCGCACAGTCTATGTGGTATGCACGCGCCACCATGTTTAAGCATTTCAGCGTTATTATCGTCTACCCCGGCAGCCTTACCGTTTTTCAAGTTCTTAATTATATCCCTAACCTCAGTGACACAGACTTTTTCAATTGAGTTCTCCATCGCATCGTGTTCAACATCGCAGTTGTGGCGTCCTATAGCTTCATCTCCGAATTGTCTCCTAAAATAGTCTCTGAAAGCCTCTAGTATTCCGTCTGCATCATATACCATTTCCCCCCTACTATTTTTCATGTTAACAATTTCTGTACTTTTGTTTCCTTTCATTTGTTTATAAAGTAGTTTCCTGCTTCCTTCAAAGTCGTTTTGTATTTTTATCTCTTCTTCTGCTCTAATTGTATTTTTACTTTCTTTAACTAATCGTTTAAGTAGCCTGTTTTCGCGTCTATAAACATTTCTACGTCTACTTCTTTCCTCATTGCTAAGACCTGCGATGTTCAAAGTTCTCTTGTACGCTTCTCTTTTTGCTTTTTGGGCAGCCTGAATTTCATCATTCTACCACGCATCACCAGAAAGATATTTGAAAGTATAAAGCCTATATCATAGCCAAGGAGAATGAAAAGACGATTGTACCCGGAATATTCTGTTAAGCTAATCGTCCATATCTTCGGCGCTCTTGGAGGGGCCAAGCTTTCACTGAGTATTAGCTTGAAAATCATCCCTGCGTGTGAAAAATATGCTAAAACACTTGCAGGGAAAATGCAGAAGGTGATAGTACTGTGGTCGCTCCGTGTCCTCAGGGTGCACAAGACTTTTGCCGGATCGTCGTATTGATTCCGTTTGCAGACTGTAACCACATATCTCACGTTTGTGAGACATGGTTGTGGCTGAAATTTTACCAAGATTTTGCTGGGATCGGGTGCAGTTTTTCAGATCAGCACACGCTCCCGGCAAAATCCTGCGGTTGTCCTTATGACAA
>NC_046663.1:71439673-71444491 GCF_010883055.1 Belonocnema kinseyi
TTTATATTTAGTTATTTAAAAAAGGGTTAAATAACCAGGTCATGGTCCTACTGGGAGAAAATGTCATCTAAAAAAACATCGGCTCCCAGTGGAACCGCGGTGAATCACACTTATGACCACGTCTCACGACAGTGAGCGGTAGTCTTAGGGTACGATGAAATCACAACGATAGGCCGGCGAACCCCTCGCCTGCCTTGAGAACACGAAGCGATCCAAGTATGACAGATTTCTGCATCCATATTTTATATATTTTTGGCAAATTTTTGGCAAGCTGGTATGGCTTTAAGGTTACGAACCAGTGATTGCTTCGTACCTCCGAGAGCACTGATCACAAAGACAATAACTTTACCCGAATATTTTGGGTACAGTGGTTGCAGCTCACTTTTGAGGTCTTGATACCTCTCCGCCTTATCCTTCTCCTTATAAACCATGTGCTCACAACGTAAATGGCAACGTGATACGGATAAGGCCAATTTTCACCTGAGATGTTTGTCTGATGATGAGGAACGTAAAAATGGGTGCCTGGCAGGTGTGAATGGATGCATTTACCGGTGACTTGCCAAAGGTGCGAATTTTTGACAGTTAACTAACTTGACTCGGATAATGTTGAAAATTGGTGTACATGTAGGGGCTGACATTAGAAATAGCACCTGCGCATTGTCAGGCACTTACCTGCATGCAAAAGTGTTGCTAGGCGGCTTCGAAGTCGCCGGACATTCAGGTGAAATTTCTTGAAATTGATTTTACAGGAAAAAGTTTGAAACAAAAGTTGGCCCACTCCCAGAGATGCATTTTTTCATTGTTATATCATTTTTTGATAAAATTGATGTATTTTGAGAAAACTTCGATTAAAGGAATACCATAACAATAAAAGCCGCTTTTCTTGACAACAAGTCATTTTTTCGAAATTTATTAGAAAATAAAAGGTACTCTATTACAGGTGTACTCCAAGATTAATACAAAGTATTTTATGAATATGATAATAAAAATTAAACAAAAAAAATCGTATCCCTTTAAAACATCCATTGTTTATTATTGTTAAACTTTATATTTTGTCGTCGAAATACGTTCGATCTTTATTGTACCGTGACGAATGTCGAGTTTCCCGGAACTAGCGTGGGGTCGTCTCATATTTTTCGATGGTCATTGATGTAAGCTTTACAAATTCTTCGTGGTGCATTTTTCCGAGTATAGAACTGCATTAAAAATGCACCACGAAGAATTTGTAATGCCTACACCAATGACAATCGAAAAATATGAGACGACCCCACGCTGGGTCCAGGAAACTTGTCATTCGTCACGGTAATAAAGATCGAAAGTATCTCGACGACAAAATATAAAGTTTAACAATAATAAATAATAGATATTTTAAATTAAAGCGATTTTGTTGTTTGATTTTTAGAATAATATTCACCTTTATTACAACTGTCTACGATAATCAGAAGCTGAGATAGTGACACTGATTATGATTATTTATAGCGGAATAAATTATTGTTTTAACTGAAAGTAGCTGACGCGAATTCCTTGCACAAGACTTACTCTATTCCTGTACTAATTTTGAGCGCAACTTCTTTTAAATTACTAAAGATACATCAGGTGGTAGAAAAAATGGGAAAAAGAAGGGAAAAATCCGAATAACTTGGTAAACATTAACATTTTGATCAAATACTTCGTATTAATCTTGAAATACGCCTGTAATAGAGTACTTCTAATAATTTTCGAAAAAATGACTTGTTGTCAAGAAAAGCGGCTTTTTATTGTTATGGTATTTCTTTAATCGAAGTTTTCTCAAAATACATCAATTTTATCAAAAAATGATATAACAATGAAAATATGTATCTCTGGGAGTGGGCCAACTTTTGTTTCAAACTTTTTCCTGTAAAATCAATTTCAAGAAATTTCACCTGAATGTCCGGCGACTTCGAAGCCGCCTGGCAACACTTTTGCATCCAGGTAAGTGTCTGGCAATGCAGGTGAAAATTGTCCTTATCCGTATCACGTTGCCATTTACGTTGTGAGCCCGCGGTCTATTTAGCAGTGATGTACTAGTCTGCCGAAGCCGAGAATTTGATCACGAATATAGTTCGTTCCTCGCAGTCTTGGAGAACGATGTCAGGCCTCGAGTGTGCAACGAAGACGATTGTCCGAAAACTGTAGTTCCAGAAAATTTGGCACTTCTCATTTGGACAATTGACTCTATGTCCCTCAGAGCATTCGGCAGGGCAGGGTCGCGGCCAACACCGTAAGAGCGACAAAGGTGGTAATAAAGCACCCTGATGCTCTGTACCTATCGCTAGGAACTGCTTGACATAAAATGCGGTCGCCGTATACTATGGTGGAAATTACACCGTCCTGGCACACGAAAATAAAACCCTATGTACCTGAACAAAGCCGTGACGATTTAAGACAATCCAAAGTTTCCTCTTTTGACAAGGACTGTTCTACATTTCTGTAAAAGTTGTCGTGTATTTTCTTGTCAAGTATCTCTTTGCGGAATTTTTCAACCTCTGCTTTCTTCACTTCGGCTTAAAAAAAAGCATCCAGATGGAGTAATGCACTTTCCTCGCTTCTGATCTTAAAATTCAGCTCAAGGGTTTCGGCCGCCTGCTCTGCGGCTTTGCAATGGAACGCTCTTTGCCAATTATATCGTAGTTCCTGGCCATTTTTAGGAGAAGATCTATACTATTTGCAATGGTGTAAGCTGTACTTAGCACAATTCAATTATTAAGAAACTGAAGTCTGGAGATTTAGAAGTTCGCGTCCGCCTTGACGGCGTGAAATGTATAATCGTGGAACAGACGAATTGATATGCTCTCTATAAGCTCTTATACATATGCATGATTTTATGGATGGCGATGTCAAGGGCCTTAAGCTCGTTCATCGTCCATTGAATCACCCTAAAGAAGTAGAACAGAACCGGGACGGCAAGCATGTTAGTCGCAGATACTTTTTTCAACGCCGGCAGATATAAAGACCAAATCTCCCGAACAAGATGCTTGTTTCTACTTCGCAGAGACTCCTTCACTCATGTTGTGCCCTGAATGCGGCTTTGAGGCACGCCCAGATAAGTATAGGTCTCTCCAGTGTCAAGATGTCTAATAAGACTTATATCTACAAACTCAGGGTCCTCGGGAACGCCGATAATCTTTCCTGCTTTTAGATGAATTTTTGCACATTTTTCCAATCCAAAGTCCATACCAATATTATTTGTGTATTGCTTGAAGATATTTAAAGCGTTCTGAAGTTTGCTTTTACCAGAAGCATAGATGTTTAGGTCATCCATGTAGAAGATATAAGTGACCTTATGACCGCGATGATAAGTGTCGCCACAGAGGTATCCAGAAGGATTTCGGAGTGCGAGAGATAGAGGCAGAAATGTGATGTGAAAAAACAGAGAACCCATGTTGTCACCCTGAAAGAGGGCCCTATGAAAGGTAACGTTGTTCGTGTGCACTTGATATTTTCCAGATGAGCTGGTAAATCTAGTTTTCCAAAGGGGCATCAATTTCTGTATACATTTCAGTGAATATGGATGAACCTTCAAGCTTTCCAAAGAGGCAGATGATAAATCTATGATAGGTTGAATCGAAAGCTTTCCGATAGTATTTTTGTATTTGTAGGCGCACCTGTAATTGATCAGGTTCTTTCGGCATCCTGCTACACCTTTTTTCACCCCACGTTGTTCGTACATCTCTCTCAACACAGACTGAATTCTTCGAACAATACTGTTTTTTAGAACCGCTGTAGAAATCTTATACAGTGTGTTCAAAAAAATTATTGGCCTGTCATTCTCTGGGTTGGACAAGTTGCCTTTCTTCGGTAGGAGTATAGTGCATCCTAACAGCAGCCCCTGGAGAATGGGCGTTTCCGACTTTAAATATGAGATGAATATGCGAGCCAGATATTAGTGTGTAGAAGTAAACTTCCATCACCAGAATTTCCTCCTCAGATGTTATAAGGTTGTCGCAAAACTCCTTGAAGCTGATTATATTATCAGTATCTTCTTTCAACTCCAGTGTTTTCGGGATCTTATATAACTATCTCTAAAAAGTCTCTAACTCGTGGGGCTTAGGTGGATTTTTGACAGATACAAGGGGAACGCTGAAGAGACGCTATGGGTCAGCATTTTTTGTTTAAATTCTATCTTCAGTAAGTACTGAGTTAAGATGTTAAAATTGCGAAATTCATGAAAGGCTAAATGAAACATTATAAAACTTGTTAAATTTGGAAACCTGTGAAATGTATTGAAATATATGAATTTTGGGTACATTTTCGGGAACTTTTGAGAGATATGCAGATTTTGTCATATACTGCCAACCTGCAGAAGGCTGGTGCCCTTCTCAGTAAACAGCACCAACCAACTATGACTCTCGGTTCCAGTTCGGTCGTCACACTTTCCCACCATTGACGAAGTTTGGTGGGACTGACGTTATAACTAGAATTTTAACGGTACGACGACTAGCAACTTAAATTGGATATGATTTCGACTCGCGAAATACAATTTTCGCATAAAGGTGGTAGTCGGACGTACAGTATAAACAATGAATATTATAGACAATAGAGTAGCCTCGAAATGGGTTAAAATTTTAGTTGACGAAACGCATACACCCGATAAAGATAAAGTTTCAGGCGCTGAATGGAGACTGGTTATTTGGAATGCTAGAGGGATAAATGATATTTAAGAAAGAGAATTACGCTAATCGATTTTGAATACACACACTGAAAAAAATGGTTAGTTGCGACAAGAAGCTCCTTATTAGTAGAGTTGGCATAAGCTACAACAACTACTTCGATGGTAACAGTAACTAACCAGTTTTG
>NC_046663.1:71444591-71477515 GCF_010883055.1 Belonocnema kinseyi
CCAATCTTGCGAATAAAAGTAGTAGCCTCAACCACTTTAATAGCAGCGGCATATATTACAAACTAAAATAGTTGGGCCTACTACTTTGTTAGTTGTCCCAACGAACTAGTTTTTTCAGTGCAGTAACACATGTTTTTATCACATCACCTTTATTATTCTAAAAATGCATCAAAATGCGTACGCGACTTAAGTGACGAATACTTAAGTAACTGCTATCGTAAATTCAATCAATGAAAATTTTTTTAGTCTAGATTTTTGAACAGCAGATACGTGAATAATATCAAAATCCTGATGCATGATCAAACCCAATTGAATCATTAGCAGTGAAAGAGCATTGCATTTTTCTTCGCCAAGCGGAGATCGAAAGAAGTTTTTAACGAGGCTTAGGACAGAAAATGACTTTTCCGTGTTGCAATTTGATGTTGAAGTACAAACAGGCATTCGCAATGAGATATCAGCATTAGGTAAACAGCATGAAGTTCGTCACTTCTAAGTCGTTTTAACAATTCCATTCCACAAATTTCATTCCGCTGGTGAATCTTTATGACAATTTTTTCCACAACGCTCAGGCTGCATCTGTGTAAATAAAAATCTGATATTTTTGAAAAATCATCAATCATCGTACAAAAATTAAATCCTCCCCCCCCCCCTTCAAATTTAGCCACCCTAGGTTGCAGTCTATGTAGCCTATATGGTAAATCTGACACTGGAATTACGAGAAACTTATCACATGGTACTTAAGGGATTGGTTTGTTTATAAATGAGAAAGCAAGGCAACATGCCAGGGATCATAGATTTGTATCTCTTAGATTGTTGTGGGTTAGAATAGAAGGACACATAGGAAGATTATTTATAATAGCTTACTACGCTTCAGTTGATGGTAAAAGAAATAAAGTAAAAGACCACTTCTGGGACACTTTCAATTATACTATAGGTTCTTGCGGTCATGGTGATAGAATCATTCTGTTAGGAGATATGAATGGGTGGATTGGTGTCTAACGCCAGGCTACAGAAAGTGTGCTAGATAATTTTGGAGATCCAAAAACAAATGGTAACGGTTATTGAGAGGTTAAGCTATAGGGCATCACAACTGCAACATAGAACACGATACGTCAGAAAACCCGATCAAGAGAATCTGTACCTCTGAGGTAAGGGATATAAATAAGAACTTAATGAATGGTAAGGCTGCTGATGTAGGCAGTATTAGCGCTGAAATGCTTAAATACGGTGGATATTTTCTTTTTAGTAGGAGGGGAAATCTTGCATAAAGCACCCAGTTTAATATTCGTCTTAATTAAAAAACAAAACATAGACTCCTTAATGTCAGATTCTTACTGACTAACCCCCCATCCTATTTCCTGCCAACCTATGTTTCCGGAATCCACTTTCTCATTACTTTAGGCAAGTGGGCGTAAGGCTTCTACGCCGTGTTTCGGCGTGCTGCTGTTTTGTGTCAATCTGGTCTTCTTTTCTTCTAAGCCACCAGCCATGATGTACGCATCTTCCTCAGTAGATTGAGGGCTGGTCGACGCATTAGGCTGGTCGACCTTCGACGTCATGGCTGGGCCGGGCTGTGCTTACCTGTACTTTGCAACTGCTTTGCTTGTGACCGCTGTTTGTCCATCTACCACTTTCTCTTGATTACGATGATACGCATCAACCTCAAATATGTTACCAAAGTAACACTAAGGACCGTCGGCCTTCGAAACCATACATAGAACTTTACACACGAGTTCAGTTCCAGTTTATTTTGGCTACTCCCTCTTCTTTTCCCTCTGGGATTCCTCCGCGTATCAGAATACTGTTTTTCAATTGGATCTGCTTTCCAGCATCGCTCTCTCGATAGCTTCGGGTGTAATAGGCTCTCCTATTTCATTCCCTGTATATATCCTTCTCATTGTCCCTATGTTGCATTTAAGGAAAGTGTCCAGTCCACTTACCCCTGTGCCCCTAGATGGATAGTATACAGGTTCTTCAGCGTTTTGCGGACTCTCTGTCTTCACATCTTTTTATTTTAGCCTCAAAGACCCTCCTCATCTCGGTAGGCAAGAGGTCTATGGGAATTACACATTATCCGCCACCTCAGATTTGTAGCCAAAATGTAAGCGTTTGATCTACCATGAGGCCAAGATACTTCAGAGTCCTGGTGGCCTCGATGTTTTCTCTCTGTATGGTGAGAACCACCATTTCTGTATTTTGGGCAGCCCATTTTTATATATTCCGCAAAGGCAATAAGATTGCAGTCGTCTAGCAATTTTATTTTCAAAACGTCGTCATAGAAGAAGTTCCACACGTTCGGTCCAAGTACCGGTCTCTGAGCCACACCTATTGATACCTTCTTCGGTTTCATACCCTCTGTCGTTTAATACTGAAGTTTTCTCTTCCTTAGGTAATCAGAAATTACTCTCTTTAAGTAAATTGGTAATTTGAAGTCATTCTGTAGATGAACTAATACGTCTATCATCCAATTGTGTTAAAGGCATTTTTCACGTGGAACGTGATCAACACTACCACTTTTTCGAGATGTGGTTTTCCCTCCAGGCTCTTGCCACCTCCCGCTGGACCTAAGACATTTCTTGCATTGTCCATTTGCCCTTGCAAAAGCCGTGTTGATTTTCGGCCGGGCCACCCGCCTGCTCGATCGCCGTTCTTAATCTGGTTCAGAGCATTTTTTCGAACTCGTTTCCAGCAAAACCCAGCATGTACAGAGGCCTGTATGATACTGGTGTTAAAGGGGGCCCTTTCTTTTGTCAACGAGGACCACCCTTTGTATTTTCCATCTGCTGTTGAACAATCCTATCTGAAAACATGAGTTATACATGTTCAGTAACAGATGTGGGCAGTCCCTGGCATAATATTGACAACCTCTGCGGGTATTCCGTTAGGGCCAGTGGTTTTTACATGTGGCATACTTTGGACTGCCTCGTTTAATTTTACAACTGAGAACCAGGTTACATCGATTATGTTGTTTTCGTCGATGATGGTTCATTTCGTATGGCTGGGGAAGATCTCGTTCACGATACTCTCCATTGTTTTCGGGTTCGTTGCAACTTCAAGCGATTTTCGGTGGATCTTACCAGTGACAATCTGATAACCACCGCTCCAAATGTCCGTATCAACGACAGCGCAGAATTCCTTCCATTTTTGCGTTTTATTCTTATTGATAGCGATATTCAGCTTTTTCTTAACCAGCTTGTGCTTGTTCTTTTGTCTGACAAATTCTGGGTTTCTTTTTTTCATCTCTTGGGTTTTACGCCTGATTTTCAGACATTTCATGGGCTAGTCAGTTACGAGTATATCCTCAGATCAACAATACACAGGGGCCCTGCCGTTTTGTTGTGGACGTCGAGGCATTGAGATTAACAATAAGACTTATTGCACTTTCGACTAATTCCTCAACTACTTGATGCGTGTGAGCTTTGGTGTGGTGTTAACTAACATGCGCTGTCCCTTTTCGGTGACCTCCTTCGTGAGTGCTGCCGGATCCAAACTACTGACTTTCCAGCCCTTCATCTATACGCTTTCGCATTTGCCGTGTAAAATTTCAGGCAATCACTCAATTTGGTATCTAAAACATTGATGGTCACTAGCCATATAGTCTTCGAAGACTCTCTAGTTTTGTATTTTTGCCGCAGTCTCGGAAGATGCCAAAGTAAAACATGGGATCGTCTCTCGGTACCCAGGTCTTCTTTATGCTATGGAATTTTTCTATGTTCAGCACTGTAAGATTCAGGCTAGCTGCCATTTTGGCCAGCTATTTCCCGCGAGTGTCGGCCCGTGTGATTTCCCATTTCCTGGAATTTTGCATTGAAATCACCGGCCAAAATTACCTCCTTGTCCGAGTAACGGATGAGATTTTCAAGCCTCTCTAGCTTTTGACGCTAAGCGGAAATGCCTTCATTTGGTGACAGATAGCAGCTTACTGTAGCCCTATTGCCACTAAAGATGCACATATAGCCTTTTTTTCTTTTTGTGACTGTTGACGGACACGTTTCTGGGGTCTCTGCCCAAAATGGCAACCCTAAACGAAGAGTCTGATGCGAGTACGAATTTGCATTTTTTTAATTTCACGCATTGCTCTTTTAGTACAAGAGCATTTGTCCTTTCTTTCCACACCATCTGATACACAAGATCTTGTATCAATTGACAATGACCCAAGTTTCCTTGAATTTCGGTCGTCATTTTCAGGCCTTAGAGTATAACCGCGCAGCATCCTTATATCTCGCGTAAATAGCGGAACCAGGAGTTGGATTCAGCATGGTTTCGTCTCTTCGACCTTCACAAAGTATGCACCTAAGGGCCCTAGTACAGACAGCTGCTTTGTGGTCGTCCTAACCACTCGTCCAGTAAAAGTTTGCCCTGACGGTTTCTGGACAAACTGCTGCGATATTACCATATACATGGCATCAAAAACGTCGTGGCATCTTTAGTTTTATGCCACCTCGGTAGCTTACCCATCCTATTTTAATACGGGCGGCTTTATCTAGCCTACTTGCTGCTGTCTCATTTAACACGATGAAAGCTTTCAGTTACCTCTATATTCCGTCCTTTGCCATACGCACCTTCGTTTCTTGACTCCATTCCTCTCCATTGAATGCTTTAAGTGCTACTTCATTTCATCAAGCTCAGTGGATATGTAAATTTATATATCGAGATGGGAAAAGTTCCACATGAGTGGGAAAAAGCGATTATCGTATCAATATACCAGAAAGGAAGATAAACACAACTGCAATACTTAAAGAGTTATCAGCTTATTAAGTATCTTAAGTAAAATATATTTTAAAATACTTATTCATAGGGTAAGTAAACTAACAGAAGAAAAGAAATATTGTCCTAAACGGTGAGAGAATAGAATAAGTTGATAAGAATGTATATCTTGGTAGCCTGTTCACTAATGACGGAAAGATAGATGGAGAGTTATATATGCGTTTAAACGAGTGTAAAAAGGTTTTTGGCAGAGCAGGATACGTTATCAGAAGTAAAAATATATCAATTAAAGCTAAAAGAACCATACATAATTTTTCAATTACAACCTTTGTAATGTACGGTATCGAGACCTGGACATACCAAGAAAATAACAGGATTTTAACAAACGCGATTAGCATGAAATACCTGCGCAATATGTGCGGTAAAACGCTAATGGGCAAAGTGAGTAAGTCAGACCGAGAAAATATTGGTGAAAATATGTGAATCAGACCTTAATTCGAAGAGATATAAGAAGCTAAATAGAAACACAAGAATTGCATGAGAAAATGCACGGACGTGAAGGAAGCTAAAGAGGTATGCCAGGCCAGCAAAGTGTGGCACCAAATAGTTTATAATAAATGCATGATGAAAAATGTCAGTGCCGTGAATGACGCCTGAAACAAAAGACCTTAGATACAAATGGGCCCGAGTGAAGAGCTTTAGATGGTGATTTTGTGGAGTTCTTTACCTGGAGTGATCGCTGGAGAGATTGATTAGCAACCTGGGTAGGAACAGTGCTGCGAAACGAACGTATTATTTATCTATATTCTATACCCTCCATTACCGTTTCTGAGAACTCGCTTCCTCACTGAGTGAGGATTACAGTATAATAATAAAATAATAATAACATAAATAGTTTTATCCGTGACGAATATTATATAAATATTTGTGATTTAAGACATAAAATTATAAAATATTGTAGAAGTGATCCCTGCAATAACATTTTTGATAAATAATGAATTAACAATGTAAAATTGATAAAATTATAATTTTTCAAAAAGTGATGTTTTTTAACCACCCTACCCGATATACGTAGAAAAAAAATAATAAAATATTTCGTAGGCGTCTAGAGTAATAAATGTAGACCCATGTATAGACTCATCTAATTTCCAATTTTTATATAGCCCTTGTATTTTTCAGTTAAACCGACAATAAGGGTGAATAGTCAATTGGTTACAGTTCCAATTAATAGTAACGTTAATTTGCACTGCTACGTAGAATCATCTCCGAGAACATTAAACGTATGGTATAAAAACAATGGTGAGCAACATTCAAAAATATTTGATTTACTTTTTTTTTAATTTAGCCCGAGGGGTTACTTACTCCTTCAATCATCATTTCATTCGATATCATTTTTCTTATTATTTTTTGGAATTCTGTAAAAATTATTTATGGAAAACATTATGAGAAAATAATTATAAGGGAATCAGTATAAAAGAAAAGAAAGTTCTGCCCTCGATCTTTATTGAAATATTACGGAATTTCAAGATATTCCAGAGAATTCACATTGATTTACGGCAATTTCGTCACATTTCCTAAAAACTTCACGGCATTTTAAAGATTTCCTAACGTATCAAGAGATTTTAAGGGATTCAAAAAGATATTGTAAAGTTATTTTAAAAGATTGCATAAAATTTCAAGACATATCAAAAATTGAAAAGGATGTCAACATATTTGCTAAGATTTTTAAATATTGCAAGGAATTTCAAAAAAACTTTTAAGATTCAAGCAGAGAAGCTTAGGCTTTATGGGACCTTCCCTTATTTGTAAGATTTTGGGAAATCTTACAAATATCAATGGATTTTAATGGATTTAAACATATGTCCAAAGGTAGCAAGGTATTTGAAGAGATTCTAAAATCTTTTCATGCATTTAATTAAATTTCAAGTGATAATAAAGCTATCAAGATAATTCACAGATTATTGCTGTGTAAAATTTATTTCTGCAGATTCGCTAATTTTTTTACTTTCATATGGAATTATAACGGGTCTAAAATATATAGTTCTTTTGTGGTTTCTCTACTTTTTAAAATAATTTATTTTATCTTCTTGTTATTTATTAAAATGCTGATTATCCTAAAATTTTTTTCTGTATAATGAATTTCTATAATAAATGCCCTATAGTCCATGGACTCTTTTGATATCTCATGCAATATTTTGCAATCCTATTCAATCTTGCATTCTTGCAATCTAATGTATATCTAAAATCCAAGTAATTAACCCCTCTATGAATTCCTTCTGCCAATAAAACGTTTTTAATATTTTAGGGACAAAAATAGTATCGAATGAAAAATTCGAAATGAAGGAAATTCAACTGAATGAGTACACTTACCAATCAAATTTGGCAATTAGAAATGTGGGTATCGCCGACTTCGGCAGTTACTTCTGTTTCTCGGAAAACGCCCTTGGAAACGCAGAATGCAGTATAAGTCTGAAAGGTAAATTAAAAATATGTTACAGTATAAATTCATTATCCAATGGGCCGTTAGAACATGATCATTTTTATTGCAGAAGAAATTAACCTAGATAAAACAACAGTTTCTCCGATCAGATATACTGAATTTTTTGGAAGAGGTCGCAAAAAGCAAAGTAACAAAGAAAAAAGTAACAAGAAACACAATTTGTATTCAACTGGAAGAGAAAAGTCTGAAGTTTTTCTCGACAATAAAGAAAATTTGAACAATAGCATTCAAAATCCAAAAAAAAAATTATCGATAGCTGTTACAACAAAAATTTTGAATCCCCCATCTTTACATCCTGCCCTTTCACCAAAACGAGCACATTTTCCATCCGCTGATGATTTTGAAATGTATAATGTTTCTGTATCTTTGTTCCATTTCCGGCTAAACTGGCTCAGACTGATAACGATTCTATTTATTATTTCAATCTTTGTTTGAATGTTGGGAATTTCCTTTATTATTAGAATAATAAAAATTATTCTTTAGTTCGTGATTCTTTATTTCAATAATCTCATCAAACTACAATGAACTCTTGCTTATTCCAAGGGTCGAGAGATGTAAAAATTTGAATATTTCGAAGCTCGAAGGCCGCCCTCCACCTCTAGCGCTAATCGTGGGGAGACTTTGTCAAGTGGATGTTCATTGGCTGCCCTGGCCTTGTATCGATGCGCGCGCTGTAAGCATGTGTACGTTCTTGCATTTGCGCATCATGCATGACAGTGTTTTTCAAGAGTTTTTGTTGACTTACGAACCAGCCAAAATCACAGAGAACGATGGAAAAGATAATCAGATATTATGAAAAACATAACATTTCCTTGAAATAGTACAATTTGCCAAACTAAAAAAATATCAGAAAGGTTAGCATAGTTGGTACACCTTCACATGCGAATGCATACGCCTTTCTGGAGAAAATATTCTAAACGTAAAGGTATGTCATAATTTAAAGAATTGTAATATTTTTCAAGTCGAGAATGTGACTTTTTTAACTTGAAACTTTCAAATATCTTGAAAAATAGGCGCTGTATGAAAAATGTTATGAATCACAAGTTTCAAGTTAAAAAAATCACCCTGTATATATCAAAAATTTGAAGTTAATGTATCGGATAGACTTGATCAGATTTTGGTACTCTAACATCAAATTTTCTATATTTTATTTTATTTTATGCAACTGAAAGGTCATCAATCGACAAATGAATGGAACATAGCTGAGAAAATACATTCTACACATAAAAAATATTACTATTCGTACATTTATTTACTTACTTTTACGTTTCGAATGTTTTCTCCCAACAATCGTATGCATTAACATGTAAATAAGGTACAAACTATGCTAATCTTCTTGACATTTTCTCCTATCCTATTATGACCATGATGTCATGCTAAAATACTCACTACTCAAAGGTGACGGAACTGCGCCACTTGGAATAGCCCAGCGTGGGGGAATTGGAATAAGTACCGTTGGAATAATCAAGAATTCACTGCATTTAAAAAGTGAGTGTTTCATCACAAGCAAAAAAGATACTCTCTTTCTAACATTGTCATAATAAAGTTAGAGACATTCTTGTAATGTAATGTAAATATTATTATAAGTAATATTGCAAAATTTTATTAATTGTATATTGAAAAATGTTATTAATTGTATATTCTTTGATTGTAAATAATTGTAGGTCTAGTATTTCTAATTATTTCCTTTGTATGCTTATTACTTATGTTATAACCCAAAATATTTTAGAGAATTTAAAATCGTGTAATTTTTTAATATATATTTTTCTTATATTTTATGTGTAAAACATATTAACAAATAAGTTAATACAAGTATTGAGACTGCGCAATACGAATGAATCAACGACTTCTCTCACTGTTGTGAAAATATTTAAGAACCCTGAAAAATTATCTTTATTCCTTAAAATTGATGTAAATAACGAAATGTTTATATGACAATAATATGATCATAGTTGAAGAAAATTACACTAATAATAGAGAACGCATTGTAGAAACCAAACAGTATTGAAACAATTTAAATGTTTCCATTTAAAAATATTATTTATACCTCAGGTAAGAATTCTAGAAAGTATTGTTAATTTTATATAAAGACAATGTTATAATTTAAGACTGAACCTCGACATCTCTATGTTCTTAAAAACCTAATGTCACTATTTTTAAGTATTTATGTACAACTTGATTTCACATACTGTGAATTTATGACAATAAATGTTATTTGTATCAAGTATATTCAATTTAATTTAAATATGTATCCTCATCACTTGCTGAAAAATTATTTAAAAATTGTTTAAATAATTTATTATTAACTTTAATTATATTCTTTTTTAATAATATTCTAAAGGTGTGGTTTTTCATCAATATCCAACTTTTTGTCCACTTTTCACTTTAAGTTGGGTAATAAATAATGCAATTTGGGAAAAATGATTGCTTAAACAAATTATTGTTTACAACTATTTTCTACCATGCTAATGCTAGTAACCAGTTTTTCTGAAATTTTTAGCTTCATGTCGACTTTTTTGGTTCAAAATTCATATTTTTTAAGATTCATCCCCTTGGTTGAAAATTTAATTTTAACATTTTCAAAGTTAATCTTCAGGCTTAAAAGATCATCTTTTGAATAATCTCTTTTCTTAAAAGTTCATTTTTTTAAGATTCGTTATTTTACTTGAAAAGTAATCTTTTTCGTTTAAAATGGTTTTAAACTAATAATGTAACTATTCCATTTATGGTTGAAAATTGATTTTTATCAATTGAAAATTGATCTTTTCTAGTTCAAATTCGTGTATTTTTTATTCATATTTCGTTTATTTCTTTAATTAATGTTCGTTTATTTTGATCGAAAGTTAATTTTCTTGATTGGCAATTCATCCTTTTCGATTACAAATTTAATTTTTTGGGTATAAATTTATCTGGGTTGGTTAAGAATTAAACAATTTGATCGAAAATTAAACTTTTCGGTTTGAAATTAAATTTTTAGTAAAAAATCGTATTTTTTAATTTAAAAAGTTTTACTTTGAAATTCAACATTTTTTCGATCATTATTGTATTTTGTTGAAAATTCGTGTTAAAAAATCATCTTTTGGGGTGAACGCTTTTGTTGAAAATTAATTTCTTTTGAGATTTATCATTTTAGTTTGAATGTTTTGTAATTCATTATAAACAATCTAACCATCCAATCCGAATATCAAAAACACCATTGGATTCGTCTCAGAAAAATCTCGATGCCCCTTTTTTCAACCATTGTTTAAACAATTAAGTCATTTGTTAATAATTTCAAACATTACAAAGCATAATCAACCAACTTTGAAGAACTATATTCAACAACAACATCAGTGTGTAATAGGGTGATCACACGGCAGAAATGAAACTTTGACGGATTAACTTTCAAATTTGTTGTGAAGAATTTTCATGAGCTTTGAGAAGATCGCATAGTAAGAGAGGGAAAGAGACGGAGGGAGAGAGCATATACATAATTGCTTAGCATGGTAGTAGTGGCTATATCGAAAAGGAGTCTTTAATTGCGAATCATCGCACAAAAGTGGGCCGCGTTTATAGAGAGAAGACATAGGCAGTGCGTAATAGAGATAGAGACTTCCTTCAGAGAGAAACAGAACTTTCGTTCGGTGCTTCGTTCGTTTTTTTTTTTAATTCACTCCCGTACAAAAAGAAGTTTTACTTGAAAAAAAGAGTATCTAGTTATTTAGGAGAAGAATAAAAAAAATTCTTTTTTTGATCAGATGCTTAGTTTGTTTATCATGCTTTGTGAAGTTTGAAATGATTAACAAATGATTTAATTGCTTTAACAATGGTTAAAAAAAGGCGCACCTAGATATTTCGGAAAAGAGTCAAATGGTTCTTTTGTTTTGTCGACCGGACGCTTAGTTTGTTTATAGCAATTTCATAACATTGAAAAATAATTTAAATATTTTAAAAAATTTTTAACATTGGGTTTTGATATGGCGGTTAGTTTCTTTATAATTAATTACAAAAGCTTTCAATCCATATCTGTAGAAAACTTCAGGGACGTCTATTTTTGTGTATTACATACTTTATCGCTTTATCGCTCGCCACAGGAAATAGGCTGGAGAAAAGATTGTGACAGCAACACAAATTCAATATTAGTCAAGAGTTTGTCGATGTTACCACAGTTTTTTTAAACAAGTCGACAAAATGTGGACCTATTTTATGCACTTTTTCTTCATTAATATTTTGTTAACAAGTGCACAAGTAAATAATATGATCTCTGGAAACTCTGGAGATTTCACGTGCTACAGTTTCGGATCTTTGGAAAGTTGCTTGGAGAAGGCAGAAAAAAATACTACATCACTGACTATTAAAGATTCTGATGTTCCTCGTATTCTTGGGTAAATAAACCAAATTTTAAGTAAATATAGTTTTAAGCTTCATTTTAGTTGCAGGGTGTTTAGCGAAATTTCGTTTTCAAATCCCCGGATTTCCTGAATTGGATTTAAAGTTTTCCCGGGTTTTTGTGAATACATGTGTGTCTTAATTTCGCAGCGTATTATTAGTTAAAAAGTACTAAAATATACTAGAAAAGCATAAAAATTTAATATTATTTCATCAGGATCAGTATTAATTTACTCAAAGGACTGGTTTAGGATAAGTGAAAAAAATTGAAATAATAAAGACCAAACATCCTGGCAGAATTAAAGGAGAAATCAGCACAGTTCTGTCAAAACCATGATTGCATTCTATGAAAATTTAACTTTGAAATAAACCAAAGCAAATTTTTTTATTTAGACTTTTTTACAATATTTATGAAGGAATCATCAGAAATTATTCAAACTGGTATCATTGGAAACAGAAATTTTAGGTTTCATCTGACTTTGAGCACAAAAAAGTCATTGTCATACAGAATGTTCCCGAAATTATAAAGATGCTGGAATATAAAAATCCCAAATTGAAATTCCCGACCGAAAATTTCCGAATAATTAAAAATTAGAAATTTAAAGAATAAATCAAGTTTTATTAATTAATATTATTTATTTATTCCGAATACAATAATGAAATATGTAAACAATATTTTTTGTAACATTTTATTTTTTATTTCAACATTTAAGTTCTTTTGGAGCTAAAGTTTATAAAAAACTTAACTAAAAAGCAAAAAAATTTGTAAGGATAACCCTATTGAATAATTAATTCATTTTTTTTAATGTTAATTTTTATTGTTAATTTTTCAATTATAAACTCATTCAGTTTACAGTGTGAGTCTAAAATCCTTTAGTTTAACAATTTATCAATTTAGGTCTTCTTTTTTAAACATACATTTTTAATTTAAAGAATTTTAAAATGCAGTTTTAGAGACTTAAACTATTACAAAACAATTTAAAGCATTCGGAATTAAACTTTTCTCATGAAAAATGTTTCAAATTGATCAACTGTATATATAAACTAAGTAATGATTTTTAAAGCTTAAAATCTCGACTATTAAAAATGGAACAATAATTCTTTTTTCAAAACGATTCTTGTTCTAAATTAAACAGTTTAAAGATCCTAACGCTAACATTTGAACTGCCCCAGTTCACAATTCTCGGCATTATTGATACACAAATGTTAACGTTTCTTTGAAATTTTACACACTGTTTTTAATTATGAAATAAATAGATCCTCTTTCAATTTTGTTTCAGTCTAAAATATTCCATTGTACCACATTGACTTTGGAATTTTTTAATTTGAAAAAACGGCTTTTTCTTCATATCTTGCAGTATTTGACTGTTTATTTAAAATGAACAATTATAAATACAATATTAAAAAGTAACCAATAAGAAACTGCATTTTTTCAAATATAGAGCCTTAAATAATTAAAATTTCAAAATATCAAATTTAAACTTTGAACGATAGAATTTTAATTTTTTTTAATTTTTAATTTTTAGTGAAATTTTTTATTTTCATGTATAAATGACAATTGTTCAATTACACAGTCCCACAAAAAAAAGTTGCCTACACGAGACAAGTGACTAGGCTGCCCTTATAGATTGTTGAGCCGCTGAATCCGAATATGACGTCAGAATTTTTCCTACACGTCTCAATTTTCCCCTAGATGCAGAAAATAGGGCAAGAACTAGGGCTATTCTGGATATTAGTTCGATAATACCAGTATACAGAAGAATAAACGTACAGGTGTCATATTCTTATGTGTTTTAACTCTTAAAGATGAAATTCATATAAAAAAATTCCCCAGTGTGCTTACCGTTTCCCCTAGCTAAGAGAACTCCACGAAAATTGAAGGTCTTGCGCATGTCATACTGACTTTTGAAGCAAAAAATTTAAAAAATGCTATTTCCCCTGCAGTTTTGCACTTTCAATATAAATTTTACCACTAAGTTTTTTAAGGCTGTTACCATTTTCTCCCTAGATGCAAAAAGTAGGGAAAAGCCTAGGGATTTTCTGGTCACACAAGGAATAAAATAAATTGGCCTGAACGAAACAAGTGACGAGGCTACCCTTATGGATTTTGTGCCGCTGAATCAAAATCTAGCCTCAGAATTTCTCTTAACGTCTCAGTTTTCCCCTGGATGCAAAAAATAGGCAAACCCCTAAGGATATTCTGGACGTTATTTTAATAATACCAGTATACGCGAAAATAGACAGATGGATGTTATATTCTTAAGTGCGTCGACTTATAAAGACGTTCCTTTCCGTTTCCTTACGTTTCCCCTAGCTTGGGTAATTCAAGGAAACTAAAGGTCTTTTTCATATTGTATACAGGGTGGACACGCTGGGGTCTACCAAAATGTATGCAACCCCGATACTCACCCATAAGAGTAGCGTTAGCGTATAAGACGGGTTGCATACTTTTCGATAAGCCCAGGCGTGTCCACATATAACCTTCAAAAAGTAAAATTCGAATTTTTTTAGAAATCCTCTGGAGATATGCCTACTTCCAGCGAAATAATATATGTACGAGGGTGGCTCAAAAAGGCTTTTATGTTTTAGAGGTCAACGATCCCCCCAATTTCATTCCAAATGCGAACACAGAAATTCCCTAATTTTTATTTTTCTTATTCTTTGATTTTAACAGGTACCGGTTTTGAGTTAAAGTTTCCCATGTAAAATGCATGGGGAAAAATCAGTTTTTTGAGTTTTTGGAAGAATTTTTTAGAATTTTAAAAAATGTGACGGGAAAGTATGGGGGCCTGTTGAGAATTATCCAACGAAGAATTTTATGTATCAGACATATGGGTTTGACACCTCTAACACACCCTCACAAGTACCTGAAAACTACCCTTAAAACAAAAACTGTCAATTCTTCATAAAATCGACCTTTTGAACACTGTATTCTCGTTCTTTTTTTTTACTTAAAATTATTACTATTGGTCTAGTGGCATATTTATTACCATTGGTTTATTAATTATTAATTATTTAAACAAATAGAATTTGTTCTCAAATAAAAATTGTCTCTAGATGCAAAATGTAGGGAAAAGCCTAGGGAATTTCCGGTCACACAGGCCCACCAAAGAGAAGTTGTCTGCATGGGACAAGTGACTGATTTCGCACAAAAAACTGTAAAGGATATTATGTTTTTGTTATTTTTTCCCGTGTAAATATATATAATCTGAGAAAGCCCTTTATTTTCCCTAGAATTACCCATGCTAGAGGAAATAGAAGGCACACTAAAGAATTTCTGTGTAGAAATTAAGTCTCTACAAGTCGTTGCACTTAAGAATCTAATATCGGTGTGCCTATTTTGGCATATACCGGCACTATCAAAATAACGTGCAAATTATCCCTAGGATTTTACTTATTTTCTGCATCTAGAGGGAAACTGAAACGCGTAAGATCAATTCTGGGGCCACATTTCGATTCAGCGGCTCAAAACCCATAAGGGTAGCCTAGCCACTTGTCCCGTGCAGACAATTTTTTCGTATGGCCTGTGTGACCAGAAATCTCTAAACTTTTCTCTACTTTTTGCATCTAGGGAAAAATTGAGACATGTAGGAAAAATTCTGAGGCCAGATTGTTATTCAGCGGTTCAAAATGCATAAGAGAAATTCCGAGGCCAGATTTGGATTCAGCGGCTCAAAATCCACAAAAGTAGCCCAGCCACTTGTCTTGTGCATACAAATTTTTCGTATGGCCTGTGTGACGAGATAATCCCTAGGCTTCCCCTACTTTTTGCATCTAGGGGGAAAACGAGGCGTGTAGGGCAAATTCTGAGGCCTTATTCGGATTCAGCGGCTCAAAATCCATAAAGTCTCAACTAATCTCCTGCAGACAACTTTTTTTATGGGCCTGTGTTATTGATTTCAAACGGATTGAAATCAAAATAATTGAACTTCTAATTTTAGGTGTGTTTAGGTACCAAACATCTTATATCGTTAAATTTTTCCAACTTAAAACTGATAATAAATTATATCATTTTCTGTATTTAGAAATTCATGGATTCATTCAGTCAGTTTATATTTTTTAATCAGAAATCTTTTAACCGTTTAATATTTGAAAGTTTAACGAAACAAAAAAAATTTATTGTGAACCCGCTTAAATTTGGGAATTGCCGAGAGCTCCTTCCCCGGTAACGTTCAACTCGAAAAACGCTTTTGTTAATGAATCGTATAATTAAATAATAATAATTTTATGCAGAAAATAAACATTTTTAGTTTAAATTTATGACCAAAAATTTCCCTGCAACTTCCGTATTTCTTGAAGTGCCCAAAATTCCCGGCGAATTCCAGGATTTTCTGGGTCGCTAGACATCCTGTCATTGTAATTTTAATTTTAATAAACCATTTTTTGTGCTTTTCAGCCGGGCTTTTGAAAAATTCGGCGCTTTAAAATCGATGGCCATCAACTTATGCGGATTAAAAAAGATACACGCGTATGCATTTATTGGTTTAAACAATTTGGAGAAATTAGATCTTTCACAAAATAGCTTGACTTTACTTGAATCAAGTTATTTCAAATATCTTCCAAACCTGCGGCACTTGGACGTCTCCTTTAATGAAATCAAGGCAATCGATGATATCATATTTTTCGTACTCGAAAAGTTGCAAAATTTCTATTTCGACTACAACAAAATCTCGGCTGTATCTAATCGAATGTTAGAAAGACTGAAGAATGATGGGCCACAGAAAGTGAGTCTCCGCAATGTGAAGATTGGAAGAAATCCTATGAACTGGGAGTAAGTTGTATTTATAATTTTGAAACTAAATTAAAATTTTTCTTTACTATCATATATAATATTCTAGAATAAATTCATTTTGTCCATATCACTCATTCACTCACTTTTCGTGGGATTTTTTTTAGTTAGTAGACATACAATTTAAAAATGATCATTTTCAACGGCTTACTTTTAAGATCCGAATATAAGAATACTTCAATCATCGATTGGTCATTATCATTAGTTAGTCATTAATCATTAAGCCAATTCATTCATTATGAAAAATTCCAATTTGAAATCGTATAATTTTCAACGTTTTTAGAATCATTAAACACTAGCGCTTGTGTTCACACCCGGGTACCCAAGTACCCATCACGGTACATTATTGCATGAAACTGGAGTAAAAGTTAAAATTTCGCTCAAAGCCTCCGAACTATTGTTATTTATCTTAATTCTAAACAAATTGTGCATTTAGAACTTATTCAGGAATTTTATTTGCAAAAACAATCAGCTTCAAAGTATGAATACTTCGCGGATCCACCGAAGGTACCCAGGTACCCACCATAAAAAATTAAGCTCTGAATGAAACATTAATCTCATATCAAGTTACTTGATTCATGCACGTTAAATGTATTGATTGATTATTATTATTATACCATGGCTATCTCCTCTGCCTGGAAAGCCCCTTTCCAAGCATAAACTAACCAATAAGTTTCCGTTGCCATTTGTTTCCGCATTCCCAAAATTACCTAGCACCCTTTCCGTACCCTGACGTTGGACACATTTAAATGGTTCCTGAAGGTGTATTTTACTTCATTTTGTTCACCATAAACTGTAGCGAGCACGCTATGATAAATCATCTTCTGATTCCTACTTTCATTCTAGCCCACAACAATCTGGGAGATACAAATACATGATCCCAGACATACTTTATTGCAATCTCATTCATAATCAGACGTCACCTTGACTGCCATATCATTAACTATCTACTCCTGACCGTATATCAAGTCCATTTTTTAAATCCCCATTTTCTATCTTTCTAGTATTGCATCCCTTTTTTCTTAGTTTAAGGTACACATAAAATATCTAGCTTCCTTACGCGCATAGTTCCTCGTAATTCTCTTCCGCTCTAGCATTCTGAACACCCCGTGTCCATTCATCGGCTGAATCTTGACCTTTTTTACCTTTACCGGATGCATGCGTTTCGTCAACCAAAGTTTCATTTCGTTCCTAGGCTACTTTATTGTTTTTATTATTTATTGCGTAAAGTGTACGCTCAACTACCACCTTAATAAGAGAAATGTATTGTTTGAGTCGAAATCATGCACAAATTAATCAGTCAGTCTTCGTAAGGTGGAGAGTCTAGTTATAACGTCAGTCCCACCAAACTTCGTTCAATAGAGGTGAAGTGTAGGGAGAGAACTAGAATCAATAGAGTTACTATGGTTGGTTTGTGTTGTATACTGAGAAAGGCACCAGCTTTCAGCAGATTACTAATATGTGAGAAAATGAATAGAGTTATTAATAATTCAATGAATTGTTAATTAGTGACTAATTATTCGTTACATTCCGTGTACGGAAACTCCGCGTGCAATAATGTGCATCGAACTGCAGCTTAACAGCTCCGTTCGTGAGGTCCGCTAGGGACACCAAGTGAATTGTTTTGCTTGTTTTGTGTGTTTTAGAGTATTTTGTGCCTTTGGTATGTACTTTTCATATTTATTTATTTGAATAAACAACAAAGAAACGATTTCAATATAGTAATTATTATAGAAGTTGGGGAAAAAGGAGTTGGGCACCCGGGTGTGTAACAACGTGGATAAATTTGGGTGTGCATACAAGGACTACCTTTTAACCCTCGTGTGCACACCCAACTTTATATACGTTGTTATGCACCCGGAGTGCCCACCTTGCCTTTTTAAATTGTTTAAATAATTATGCAATTGAAATCGTTTTCTTGCCATGTATTATAATCAATAAATATCAAAAGTAAGTGCCAAAGGCACAAAATGCTTTGAACATACACACAAAACACCAAAACAATTCCCCTGCTGTGCCTAGCGGAACTCGCAAACGAGACGGTTATGCTGCAGCTCGATGCAAAACGCCGCACGTCGAGTAGCCGTACGCAGAATATAACAAATAATTAATTATTAATTAATAGTTTTTATTGAATTATTATCAATTCTATTATAACTCAACTAACTTCACGTGCATTTATTAAATAATTTGCTAATAAATTAACAATCCACTCAAAGTTGAATTTTTGTATAGTACCCCCTAGGTGTCGGCGATTGGGTTCTTCATGCCCTTTCTATTGAACATAATCATTATTTATTGATATTAATAGTCATAAATCGTTAAAAAAGATGGTATACGTAGAAAAATAGTAAATCAAATTTTTCACCTGAAGGTGCTTAAGATAAAAAATCTAAGCTTTCGAATAAAACAAAAGAAAGAACCTTAATATCTAAAAACGATAAACTTATTTTCTATCTTCATTTTTGACTTTTCTATATTGCATGTTCCTAATTTCAAACCAAAGAGAATTAAGAAAAATACATTTAAATTCAATATGTTTTAAATCAAACAATTACAAATTTACATATTGAAAAACTAACATTTTCAAATTCAAGCTTTAAAAACTGTATCATTGAAAAAAAATCCCTAGAAATAAAACTGTTTTAAAATTAGGTATTCAAAAGTGCATAGTCTTAAACTGGAAAATTGTATAAATTAATTATTTCAGGCTCAAAAAAAAAATGATACCATCCCAAGTTAAATGTTGAAAATGCAGAATTTGATCTCATTCATCTCACTAAAAATGTTAAAAATAAAAAATTCTTTTCTGTATTTTAGAAAACCATTTTTTTATTATATTAAAAACAAAGAATATCCCTTTTTCAATCCGAAAAAAAAACAGAAAATGACCTCCTTTGTATCTTGAGAAACATATGAAAATTACTGAATTTTTTCCCCTTAAACTCAACAGAAATTTTTGAAATACGAAATTTTCCTATTTGAATTCAAAAATATCTTGAAAACAAAAATTCCCTGTTCCAATGCAAAACCAAATTAAATACCAACCATTCCCCCCTTCGAATTGAATAAAAATGTTAGAAACAAAAAATTTCACTTGCGATCAAAATAATATTTGTAATAAAAAAGTGTTTTCTCTAATTCAGAAAAATATAAAAACCAAAATGTACTCCTTTCCAACTCAATAAAAGTTATAATAATTAAACGATTTTAAATTGAAAATCGTGTTTTTACAATCAAAATTAAAGAGGCTTCAAATGTTTAATTAACAAGATACAAAAAAGTTTCAATATTCGAATTGTTGGTGAATAATTTTTTTACGTTTAAATCAAGTTCGGATCCGTTTAATTTGTATCGTTCCATAGTAGATATGTGATGCTCAGAATAAAACAAGTTTTCACTTTTAATTGCTTCGGATTAAAAATTAACTAAATTCCAAAGTTTTAACTTTTAAATGATTCAAATTTAAAGGCTTTTAATTAAAAATAATACAATTTCATTTCTTTAAAATTAGAAATTAAACCATTTTTAACATCCATTTTTCAACTATAAATACTTCTAACATGAATAGGTTTCAATTTTATACGCATTTTATTGTCCCTTAATGAAAATTTTGCCTAATCTAAAATTGTTTGATTTGTAACGTTTTTAATTCAAATCGTACAATATATATGCTTATATTTCAAACCCTTCCAATTGGAAATTATTAATTATAAAATTTCTTTTAAACTTTGTTAAAACCCAACATTTAAAAAAAGTTCATAATGGGTTTTTAATCTGTTTATATTTTTAACGTTAAAAATAAAAATCTAGAGAAGTGAATACGGGCGTGTATTTCCTGTTAGTTTTTTAATTGAATAAGAGACCAAAAAATGTAGAAATTTAATTTGCGAAAATGTTCAAACGAAAACTTCATTTTACAACAGGCATCGAATCTTGCTGACTAGAAGATTGGACGATCTGAGCATAAATTACAAAGATGATTGGGAGAATTGGAATTGGTTGAGCAGCACAATTAGGGAATGCCAAGAAAATGGATTCATGGGGTTACCAGGTGATCAAGCCTTAAACTGTGCTATTGAAAAATTATTAGACTTTGCTCAAGAAAATTTGGAAAAAACAACTTACACTCCTTGTGTCCCTGAAGCCACAACGTTAGTAAACTGCTTTAAAGGCAATGTAACCCAGCTTCAAAACATCGATGGTATTCGATTTGCTATCGAAGGATTTGGAAGCGTAATCAAACCACTGAATGACATCCATGGACGATTCCACATGTATGAGACAAATTTAAATAATTGTTGCTCTAAATATAATTTTTTTCAAAACAAGAAAACTAATTTCGTTTGTTGTGAATTCGATAAAATTTCTGGCCCCCTCCCATAAGTTTCCATTTCCACACAAGGGTTAAATTGAAGGCTCGCAAAGCAGAACCCAACAAGCGCTCGAGCAGTACGTAGGAGTGGGGATGACGCGCAGAATACGCGAACCATCAATATAACCCTTGTATGAAAAAGGAAACTTATGGCAGGGGCCCGAAAATTTGTTCTAATTCACAACAAAATAAATTAGTTTTTTGCTGAAAAAAAATTATATTTAGAGGTCGCTCAAGCTCCATGAATTTTAACACATATTTCCCATAAGAAAGAGAAAGACGTTTTTTAACCATTTTATTCAGAATCGTCAATATTAGCTGAATCGAATTGAAACTTAAAATTTCTCTTTCCAATTACCTATAAAAAATAAATGAATAATTCTTCTTTCATTATCTGCCCTATAAATTTGTTTTATAGGGTCCCAAAAAAACATTCTAAGCGAGAAAATAGGTTGTGCAAGTTTTTGGCGCTAATTATAATTTTTTTGTGATTTTTCTGATTAGAATTGTTTCTAGTAGATGAAATACTACTTTATATTGATGATTAGGTGTATACATAAATTGTTTCAGCCATTTATTTTTGTTTTTAGCCATTTTCTCTTGGAATAGTGTTTAAAAAATTCAGTTTTTTCTACCAATTTTCCATTGTTTGTCAAATTTTCAAGTAAAGTGAAGCAATACCTAATAAATGTTAAACATAATTCTTTAAGCATTTTATCATTATTGTTAATAACATTCTCTTAGAATAATGCGAGAAAATTGCTGTTTTTTCTGAAATTTTCAAATATTTTTCTACTTTTCACTTGAAGTAAGCTAATAAATAATTTAATTTGGTAAAAATAATTATTTATAACTATATTTTTTATTGATATTACATAATTGCGGTTTTTTATGCAATTTTTAACTATTTTCTCAATTTCTACTTAGTAAAGTAGTAAAAAATGAAAGTTAACGAACATATTTGTTTAAACAGTTTGTTAATGTTTATAACTATCTACTCTTAGATAATTTCTAAAAAGTTTTGGTTTCTTTAGAACTCTCAAACTTTTTGTACACTTTTCACTTACTTAGTGAGGTAACACTTAACGCAAGTTAAGAAGCATCCTTCTTTAAACATTTTCTTATTGCTTATAACTATATTTTCTTAGGTAGGACTACATAGGTCTTTAAGTAATATGATACATGTAGAAAATTTAAAACATATTTCCAATATTTGTTTTATTAAAAAAAAATACATTCACAAAATCAATCAGATGGTTTAAAATATGGTTCTCTCTAATGTTTATTTATTATTTGTTTATAACTAAAAAGGCAAATCAAAATTGAAAATTTATGAAAAAACTGTCATTTCTAGTATTATTCTAAGAGAATATTATCAACAATAATAATAAATTGTTTCAACAATTATGTTTGTTAACATTTATTAACTATTGCCTCACTGTAATTGAAAATTGGACAAAAATTGGAAATTTTTTGAGAAAAACCGCGACTTTTTATTTCTATTCTGTGAGAGAATTGCATAAAACAATAATCAATTGTTTACACAATTTATGTGAATATTTAATTAGAAGTATAAAGTAGTATTTTATTTATTAGAATCAATTTGCATTTTTTAAGCGCAAAAATCAGGTCCATCTACTCAGCGCCGCCACAAAGGCATATTATAAAGTGGAAAACGCCATATTTTTTTGCTTTTTTTTACTCTATTATGACATATATTACGTGTTCCAAAAAACTACCCCTATGTCATATACAACTATCCCCCCGGTGATCAATAACGTTGTCAAAATGGAAAAAATACCCTCAAATATGTAAACACGATTTAGCGCTTCAAATTAATTACATGGCACTTGAAAATTTGCCCCCCTTTATAATTTTCCCCAATAAGTACCCTCCCACGTGAAGGTATGCAGCGGAACATATGTGTAGGAAAAAAGAATAAAAAATAATAAAACTTAGAAGAAACTGTTAGGTGATATTTTTTTGCTCTCCGATAATATATAATACTTTACCCAAAAACTACCCCTAAGTCATACATACCCTCCCCTCGGCATCAGAAACGTTTTAAATATTGTAAAACCACCATGAGCAATGCAAAAATGATTTAGAACTCCAAATTAATTACATGCCACTTTGAAATTTCCATCTCATTGTAATTTCCTCAAAACTACCCTTCCACGTGAACGTATGCAGCGGAAAATATATATGTATGAAAAAAGGATAAAAGTAATAGAACTTAGAAAATCCTGTTAATTGATATTTTCCCCTTTTTTTCTCTTTGATAATATATAATACGTTCCCGAAAAACTACCCCTAAGTCATAAATACGTACCCCTTGTAATCAGAAACGTTTTAAAAGGTGGAAAACCACCTTGAATAATGTAAAAATGATTAAGAACTTCAAATTGATTACATGACACTTCAAAACTTCCCCCTTTTTATAATTTCTCCGAAAAACTACCCTTCCGCTTGAACATATGCTACCGAAAATATATATGTATGAAAAAAGCAATAAGAATAATAAAACTTAGAAAACACTATTAGTCGATATTTTTTTATTTTTCTTTGCTTTCCAATGAAATATAATATGTTCTCCAAAAATTACCCCTAAATCATACATACCCCGCCCTCGTGATCAAAAACGTTTTAAAATATGGAAAACCACCTTGAACAATCTGAGCATGATTTAGAATACCAAATAAATTATATTACACTTAAAAATTCCCCCTTCTCTATAATTTTCCCGAAAAACTACCCTTGGACATGAACGTATGCAGCAGAACATATATATGTATGAAAAAAGTATTAAAGATAATAAAACTAACAAAAAACTGTTACTCGATATTTTTTTGTTCTTCTTTTGCTCTCTGATAATATCTAATGTGTTTCCAAAAAACTACCCCTAAGTCATACAAACCCTCTCCTCGTGATCAAAAACGTTTTTAGAGTTGGAAAACCACCTTTTAAAATGTAGACATGCTTAAAAACTCAAAATTAATTACATTGCACTTCAAAATTTCCCCCTCATTATCGTTTCCTCAAAAAACTACCCTTCCACGTGAATGTGTGCAGCAGAAAATATATGTAAGAAAAAGCATAACAAATAATACGAGGGGTAGGTGTGTACGTCTCAGAGGTAGTTTTTGGGGAACGTATTATATATTACCGGAGAGCAAAAAAGAGCAAAAAAAATCAACTAACAGGGTTTTCTAAGTTGTATTATTTTTAATGCTTTTTTCATGCAAATATGTGTTCTGCTGCATACGTTCACGTGGAAGAGTAGTTTTTTGGAAAATTATAATGAGTGGAAAATTTTTAAGTGTCATGTAATTAATTTGGAATTCTAAATCATTTTCACATTGTTCAAGGTGGTTCTCCAACTTTTCAAACGGTTTTGATGCCAAGGGGAGGGTACGTATTTTTTAGGGGTAGTTTTTCGGGTACGTATGATATATTATCGGAGAGCAAAAAAAGAGCAAAAAAATATCAACTGACTTTGTTTTCCAAGTTTTCATATTTTTTATTATTTTTTTAATACATAGATATATGTCCCAATGCATACGTTCAGGTAGAAGGGTAGTTTTTTAGCAAATGTGATAATGAGGGTGAAATTTTAAAGTGTAATGTAATTAATTTTGAGGTCTAAACCATGTCTACAATTTTTTAAGGTAGTTTTTTAACTTTAGAAACGTTTTTGATCACGAAGGGTATGCATGTATGACTTAGGGGTAGTTTATTAAAAACGCATTAGATATTATCAGAAGGCAAAAAAAGAACAAAAAAATATCGACTAATAGTGTTTTGTAAGTTTTATTATTTTGTATGCTTCTTTCATACATATATATGTTACGCTGCATACGTTCATGTGGAAGGGTAGGTTTTCGGGAAAATTATATATTTTATTATATTTTTATATTTTTATTATATTATATTATATTATATAAATTATAAATCATGTTCACATTGTTTAATCCCAATGGGAAATGCCTGTATTAAGCCGTAACTTACATCTGGCGCAGTACTGAGCCAGTGGTTTTGCCAACGTCCAACCAAATCTTGGCGAAACAGTGCTGGCGCGGTACTGGATAAATTAGCCATGCCAACGTCTAGCCAAGACTTGGGGAACGAGTACTGGAGCAGTACTGGGGGAATCACTGCTGACTTTGAACCACGATAACTCGGTGAAGAAAAGAGGTAGGGCATTTTTTTTAATAGTTGAAAGCTTTTGAAATTCCACGTCAAACGGTGCTTAATAGATATTTTTTGACGTTTTGAAGAGAAGACAGAACGTGAGAAGTTATAAAAAAGTTCAAGATTTTCTAAAATGTTATATCTCGACATAAACGAATCTGAGTTGAGTTTTAGTCAACGATCAGCTACCGCCATTTTTGTTGGATTCGTAATAAATGTATAGAAATTCATACGCAAAATAAAGCAAATCTATCCTTTAAGCGATATTACAGTTCACACAGCTTATGCAGGCCTCTTTTTGTTATGAATTTAAACGAGCGTCGGCTTAACTCTGTCTAATCTTCATGTCCAATACTGCGCCAGTACTGCCCACCAGCACTGATGCAGTGCTGAAATCCAGTACCGAACATAGTTCTCATCCCAAGGTGCTATCAGCACTACACTAGTACTGGTCGTCAGTATTACGCCGGCGCTGCCAGTGCTGGCGCAGTACTGAGCCAGTAGTCAATTTCCCATTGGGAACTTATTATATATTATCGAAGAGCAAAAAAAAGGAACCAAATATCAACTAACAGGGTTTTTTAAGTTCTATTATTTTTATCCTTTTTTCATACATATATATCTTCCGCTGCATACGTTCACGTGGAAGTGTAGTTTTTCAGGAAAATTATGAAGAGGTGGAAATTTCCATGTATCATGTAATTAATTTGGAATTCTAAATCATTTTAACATTGTTGAAGGTAGTTTTCCATTTTTTTAACGTTTCTGATCATGAGGGTTAGGTATGGATGACTTAAGGGTAGTTTTCCGGAAACGTATTATATATTATCAAAGAGCAAAAAAAGAGCCAAAAAATATCAACTAACAGTTTCTTCTAAGTTTGATTATTTTTAATGCTTCTTTCATACATATATATGTTCTGCTGCATAGGTCAACGTGGAAGGGTAATTTTAGGTATATTATAATGAGAGGAAAATTTTCAAGTGTCATGTAATTAATTTGGAGTTCTAAATCATTTTGTCATTATTCAAGGTGGTTTTCCACCTTTTAAAACGTTTTTGATCGCGGTGGGAGGGTAGTTGTCTAAGACTTAGGGGTAGTTTTTTTAGAAACGTAATATATGTCATCATAGAGCAAAAAAATATCAAAAAAATCTCTACTTATCGTTTATGGCATTATAATAATTTTTAGTGAGTTTTCGTAGGTGGCGGCGCTGAGTGGACGTCCTGCTAGCACCGCCACCCTTCTCTCCGAAGTTTAAAGAGCAAAAAAATTTTGTTTTTAGCATAAAATTAGAAATAAAAGCAAGAAAATATGGCGTATTCCATTTTATAATTTGCCTTTGTGACGGCGCTAAGTGGACGGACCTGCAAAAATCAGAAGTAACTCCAAAAACTCGCAAAACCCATGTTTTCACTTATGGTGTTTTTGGGACACTATAAAACAAAATTATAGGGTTGATATTTAAAAAGCAATATTTTATTCGTATTATATGGCTAAATGTAAACAGAAATGTTAAGTTCCAACTCCATTTAGCTCATGTTTACGATTCTCAATAAAATTTACAAAAGCGTATTTTTTCTTATGCGAAATACGTGTTAAACAAATTTGCGAGCGATATACTTACAAGTTTAATAAAACCAATGCATTTTTGAATTTCACACAAAAAGTTTTCCAATGCATTTTTGCATTTCACACAAGGGCTAATGTAGGCGACGGTTAAAAAACTACGGCACGCTATTTTAAAAAAATGTTTCCACCCCTCGCCTTCTTCGTCATAGATCATCACACTAAGATTCAATCCCCCAGGCCGACGTCACGAATACAACCCCCCCCCCCTGTACCCGATTTAAGTAAAAAAAATATCTTCGATGTAATTTGATATACAACAAAAATAAAACACGAAATATACAAATATATCTTAACAGTGTTCACAACCAATAAAGCTAGCTCTCCAGATAGGGGAAATAGGGTGATTTTTTTACGAAAATATGGAAATAATAGAGGAAATAACGCTTTTTAATACAATTAATGTATAGATATCATATTGAATAATTCAATAGAAAACTCTTTAAGATTTCCAGTCCAAATATATTGCAATTTTCGTAAAATTGTTGAATTTTCAAACAAAAAATGTTATTTTTCTACCAAAAGAAATGATTTTTAACCAACTAGTTGAGTTTAAAATTACAAAGATGATTGTTCAACCTACAAAAAATGATTCTTCATTCAATTGCTCGACCTAAAAAAAAAGATTAAATTTCAAAACACAAAAAGTTGAATTTTTTAACAAATTTTTGTATCTTCAAACCAAAAGACAAACTGTTTAGAAGATACTTAAATTTTCAACCAAGAAAGGTGAATTTTCAACCATTTACTTTTACAAAAAAAAGATAAATTTTCAACAAAATAATTTACATTTTAAGTAAGAACGATCAATTTTCATCAAAAAATAGAATAGCTAAACTTTCAGTTGAAGAAATTATATCTAAACAACAAAAAAACGAATTTTCAACAAATCAACTACAAAGTAGTTAAATTTTCCTGATGTGAAATTTGAGCGAATTTTGCGAAAGATGGGCCTGACTCGGTACAATTCAATAATAACTTAATAAGTTTAAAAATCGCGTTCATATTTCAGACTGTTTCTCTTATACCCCTTTTTGAAGAACTCTTTTTTTCACTGTCTTAAAAAAACTTCCTCTGATTCACGGTTTTTCGGTTAAATGCGAACTGAATTAATAGAACCCAATAAGAAATTTAAACTACACATATTTCTAGTAAAATGTTAATTTTTTTTGGTGAAGAAGTCTACTATTATATTTCTGATTCGCAATTCATCTCGTCTGTTTGAAATTTAATTATTTTAGTAAATATCGAGCTATTTTGTTGAAAGTCATCTTTTTGGGTCAAAAAATCAACTATTTAACTAATTAGTTGCAAAAGCGTTTTTTTTTTTGTTGAGAATTAAATTTGTAACAAAAAATGTGACTATCGCGTTTTTCGTTAAAATTTATGTTTTTATTTAAAAATTGATCTCTCCTAGTTAAAAATTCAATAATTTCATTAAAAACTCAGGTATTTTATTGAAAAATCGGCTTATTTTGGAAGAAGATTAATCTACTTGGTTGAAAATTCACATTTTCGGGTTTTTAATTTAACATTTTCATAGAAAACTCGTCTTTTCTGGCTTGAAAATTTAACAATTTGGTAAAAAATTTAACTGGTCGGTCGAAAATTCACATTTTCGGGTTTTCAATTTAACTTTTTTGTATAAAATTAATCTTTTTGAATTGAAAATTTAGCAATTTGTTAAAAAAATTAAACTGCTTGGTTAAAAAATTAACTTTTTGTTCAAAATGTAACTCTTTTGGTAGACAATTCAATTATTTAAATGGAAATTCATCGCATTTTGTTGAAAAATCGCCTTTTTATGGAAAATTAGTCTACTTCTTAAGATTCACGTCTTTGGTTCAAAGTGTAACTACTTGTTTAAAATACATTTTCGTTCAAGCTAAAATTGATCTTTTAATTTGAAAATGTAATTATTCCATGTTCAGATGAAATTTTAATCTTTGTTAGTTAAAAATTAAACTAGATGGTTGAAAATTCATGGTGGGAGATTTTTTGTTAAAAATTCATCTGCTTCCTTGAGAATTTACCTATTCTGTTAACAATTAGTATTTGTTGGTTAAATTTAACTGGTTTTCAACTATACTATTCGGTTAAAAACTCATCTATCTGGTTTAAAATTCCTTTGTTTCTTTTAAAATTTGGTAGAATATTAATCTTCTTGGTTGTAAATTCATCTTTTTATGATAAAAATTCAACTATCTTCTGAAAAAAGTGTCTTTTTTCTTTAAAATATAAGTACATATTTGGTTATAACTTCAATTATTTTGTTGAAAATTTCTCTTGTTTGTTAACCCCCCTTTGCCTTAGCAGTGTGTCGTAGTTTTTGGCCTCTATTCTTAACAATTAGCTTTATTATATTGTAATTAATTTTTTTAGAACTCCAGAGTACAAGACAAAACTGGATCACCAAGTTTTGAATTATGTTGCCAGCCAGTCTGAATGGGCCTGGTTTGAAGATGTTATCAATTCTTGTAAGAGTGGATTATATGAGGAAGCAATCCTGGATTGTGAAGTGCAGCAACTATTGGATTTCACATTTTCCATTTTTAACGATTCTCAGTCACTTGAGGCCTCATCAAGCCAAACTTTTTGCAGCGATCAAGTCAACTCTTTACTTCTGTGTTCCAGATTTACACCAGTTGTTGACGATATTGCTGCTCGAAGAGCCTTGGAAGGTTTCAAATACATTTTACCACAAATGGACACTTCCCTCGGAAGGCTAAATGAGGGTTTACTCTAAGAAAAATGTACAAATCTTAAATTTCACTAAAGGGAAGGATCTTTTCTGCCGATTTTTATAAGCTTTTTGATTAAGCTTCTTTAACCCTGAATAAAACGCATATTCTAAATTAAGTCTAAAAATATCTTTTTATTTTTACTTGCATTAAACGACATACGAAATAAGTATATTCAGGTAAAATATTATGGAAATACATTAAAATACCTAAGATTCCAAATCGAAGAATATATTGAATTTTGCACAAACAAGATTAATTTTCTAACTAAGAAGACAAATTTTCAACAAAACACAAGAGTTGTCTACCTATAATTGAATTATTATTTTAGAATTAAATTTAATTACGTTTCTTTTATTTGTAGTTTTTCAATTATTCTTTTTAATTAAAATCAATTTTGTTTACAATAATTAATTTGAATTTTCAATTTATAAACGATAAATTTCTTATAAAAAATGGATTAGTGAATCAGATAAAAAATTTAATTTTTAACAAAGCCAAAAACGAATTTTCAACAAAAAAGTTAAACTTTCAATCGAAGAGGTACATCTTTAAGAAAATTAAATTTTTAACAAACTAGTTCAACTTTCAACGAAGTAGTTGAACTTTCAACTAAAAAAATATTAATTTTTAACCCAATAGTTAAATTTTTAACCGAAAATAAAAATTTTCCAGCAAGAAGATTAATGTTCTAAAGAAAAGCGCGAATTTTTCAACAAAATACAATACGGTTCAACAAAATTGTTAAATTTTGAAGCTCAAAACACAAATTATTTGTAAACTGATTACATTTTCATCCGAAAATATAGATTTGTAAAAAAAAATTCATTTCTAACCAAATAGTTTAATTTTATACCAAATTGTTCAATCCTCAACCAATCCAAGTTAATTGAGACCCAAACAGTTAAATTTTAAACCACAAAGGTTGAACTATCTATTAAAACTATTAATTTTCGACTAAAAAATTTGTATAAATATTTATTTTTTAGTTTTATTTGTTTATTTGTTTTTAAAGTTATATAAATATAATTTTCCAACGATTTTTTTAGAAAATTCGAAAAGATTGTTGAAGATTTCCATTATGTCAAATAAAAATTTCAACGAAAAAGTTTATCTTTGATCATAAAATAAAATTTCTAGAAAATAGTTGCTACCAGGAAGATTGATTTTCTAAAAAAAAACAAGAATTTCCAATGAAATAATTACATTTTCTACCAAGTAGCTGAATTTTCAACCAAAAAGATTAATTTCCAATGAAAAATGTAATAGTTGATATGTTAATAAAAACCCAATTGAGTTCATATAAAAAGATAAATTTTTATCAAAATAGTTGAATCATCAATCGAAATTGATTAATTTTCAAACAAAAATTTGAATTTTCAACTACAAAAATGTCAATGCTAAACGATAAATATAATAGTATGTAGTTGATATTTCCATGAAAAAAGATTTTAATTTTAAATCAAAGAAAGTATAATTAATGTCAAAAATGTGATTCATTCTTAACCAAACAAGACGAATTTTCAACAAAATTTGTAAATTTTCATTCAATAGTTACATTTTCAACCAAGAATGATTAATTCTAAACGACAAATGTAATTGTTGAAATTTCAACTAAAAGTGATTTTTTTTTAATCGAAAAGAGTTCAATTCATCTAAAAAGACGTATATTAAATAAAACAGTTAAATCCTCAACCAAAACAGATCATTTGCAACCAAGTAGTTATATTTTTAACAACAACAAAAAAAGATTAAGTTTCTACTAAAAGACATGAATTTCCAAACATCTATTAAACTTTTATTCAAAAAATTTCACAAGATTTAAAGGAAAAATTTGGGGAAAAAATGAAAAAATTTCAGAAGAATCGAAAGGTTGGATTATACATATATCTCCAAGAATTTAAAAGCTTTCGAGGGATTTCAAATATTTTTAACTATTTGAACGGTTTTTTAGAGAATTACATTGAATAAATGTAATTTCATTTATATTCCGGGGATTTTCCAGGAATGCCAAAGAATTTTGTAGCATTTCCAAAGATGTCAAGAGATTTTAAAAAGTTTCACTACATTTACAGAACTTTAAATCATAGACCTCCAATTATTATAAAGGATTTACGGGATTTAAAGAATTTCAAGACATTAAACTATTTTAACAAATTTTAAAGAATTTCAATGCATACATCCAAAACTTTGAGGCATTTTAAAGAATTTTTTGGAATTTAAAAATATTTTACCTAGATTTTAAGGATTTTCTAGAAAAATTGGATAAATAAATTAAATACAATTTTAAGGTATTCCTAGCGATTCCAAAAATTTCAAGGAATTTTTAGGTACTTTAAAGAATTTCAGATGATCTGAAAGATTTAATTAAATCTCTAAGAATATAATAAATTTCGAAAAATTTGAAAGGGTTTATTTTTTAATTAATGACTTTATATTTTAGGGATTTCAAATGATTTTTTCTTATTTTCATGATTTTTTGAGATTACTTATATATTTTTGAAGATTCAAAGAAAATTAATTCAGAAATTTCATTAGATCCTTAACCCTCTACCGCCCACAGTGGCATATATGTAACGTTTGGAAGACTTGAGTTTTTTTAAATATGACTTTGAGACGAACAGAAATTTTTAACACAAGGATTTACATGAAAGTCAGGACGGTAATGAGCTAGAATTTTAGTTTTGTATACACTCCGCCATAGGAATAATATGCCTAAATATCTCAAAATTCAGAAAAAAGGAATGTTTTAAGGGCGGTAGCGGGTTAAGTATTTCAAAGATTTTAGGTGGCTTTACAAACTTCGGTTCTTTATAGAAAATTTTAATGAATAATTTTAATTTAATTTTCATTCTATAAGAATCTTAAATTATTTCGACTTATTTCAAAAAATTTTTACGATTGCATATTTATATGAATATATGGAATTTCTATACATATTAAAAGGTTCCACCCACAAATGTCAAAGAACTTCAAAGAATTTTGTAGCATTTTCAAACATTTCAAAGAATTTCACAAAATTTAATGGATTTTATATGGTCTCCATATAAATTAAAAAGATTTCCAGTATTCTAAAGATTTCAAGGAATCTGAACTTTCATTTTCTTTTGAAAACTTTAATTTAATTTACATTCAAAGAATATAAAACTATTTCTGCTTATTTAAATAGATTTTACGATTATATTTATGTTTTTTGAAAGGTTCCAAAGAATTTTAGAGAGTTAGTCAAAGATACAAGGGTCGCGAGGGGTTCTGAATGCAATACTGATCATTACCTTCTGATCTCAAAAATTAACTTAGGTCGGGGTTGGAGAAAAAAGAGACCCAAGAAAGCAAAACAAACGCGAATCAAAATTGAGAACCTACAGAAACCGGATGTGCGCATAGATTTCCAAAATAAGATAATCGAAAGCATAGATAGGGCAACATGGGAGCACCGTATAAAAAACAAAGATTTAGAAGGCGCCTGGACAATGTTACGGGATATCCTTGTTAGATGCACAATCGAAGTATGTGGTACCTCAATTGTAGGAAGAATGTCTGGTGATGCGTGGTGGAATGATGAAATTCAGGCTGCCCAAAAAGCAAAAAGAGAAGCGTACAAGAGAACTTTGAACATCGCAG
>NC_046663.1:71477615-71492514 GCF_010883055.1 Belonocnema kinseyi
ATCTCTATCCCATCCACACACTACTCCTTTCCCCTGCCGAGTGAGTCACGCCTACCCCGAAAGGGAAATGGCTTAATGGTGTAATAATAATAATAATAACAAATTTCAAAGAATTTTCAGCAAATTTGTAGCATTTTCGAAGGAGTTACAGAATTTTAAAAGAATTTAAGCTATTTTAACTGATTACAAAGAGCTTCAAGGGATTTAGAAAATTAAGGGATTTCCAAGAATTTTGTAGTATTTCAGAAGATTTTAATTTCGAATTTAAGGGGGTTTAGGAGAACTTTGAAAAATAAATTAAATTAAATATCAAGGAATTGCTATAGCAATTCCCAAAATTTCACAAGACCTAAAGGTTTTTATTATTAACTCTGTAAAGATTTCGAAGAGTTGAAAAGACTTTAGGGGATTTTACCCATTTTTGAGGAGTTCTACGGCATTTTAGGGAATACATTTTATTTTATTGTATTTTCAAAGGATTTTAAATTATTACTGCAGATTTTTTAACTATTTAATAGATTTCAAACGTTTGCTACGGAGTTTAACAGATATTTATGGATTACATTTACAGGTTTTCGCTGTGTAAACTTGATTTATGCAGAGTAGCTATTCTATGCACTTTTTCTACTTTTTACATTGATACCTTTAATAATGTTGTATGTTGAAAACATTATAAGAAATTTATTACATGTAATGAGATTTTCCTGCAGGAAAATCATTATAGACCTCTTATATTAGTTTCCCAATTTTTCATTAAATTCGCTTTCGTTCCTTTCTTCGATCTCATTTTTTCGTGTTACTTAATTGTCTTCAAGCATTTGTTTCCTAAACACTACATGCTAATATTAAAAAATTATTTGAAAAATTATCTCGGGCATGGAAAATTATGGCGGCAAATAGTTAATAAAAAGAGTGTCAGTAGAGTGAATAACGCGTGAAACAAAAGACCTTGGCCACTAATGGACCCAAGTGGGGAACTTTACATAACGACTTTGTGAGGATCTTCACTTGGGGGTGATTGCTAGAGAGATACATCAGCAGGTCGGAGCAGTGTTGCGGAACGAACGTTTTATTTAGAGAAATAACAAGAGAATTCTGGATCGATCTGAAAATTCCCTATCCCTTCCCCACATTACTCCTTTCCCAACCGAGTTAGTCAAGCCTACCCCGAAAGGGAAATGGCTTAATGGTGTAATCAAAAATATATATTTTACCGCGTGTGAGAGCCGAGATGTGCTCGGCAGCTAGCTTCGCAGCGGCTCTAATCTGCCCCCTAACAATTAATAATAATACATTGGCTGCCCTTGAGAAAGTAAAGCAATAACTCATGGCCCACCCACTTATTTTTTGATAATCTCAGGCTTGAATATTTCAGAAATGTATCATGAGAAAGGTATTTCAACTTTGCACAACTTAAATTTAGAACTCTCCTGGTAAGAGAAGAATACAGAAAATTTAATGTTTTCAAATTTAAACGAAAGAGTGAGCATTTTTTAATTCTTCTGAATATGCTAATTTTCCACCGGGAGATATGCCCAACGAAAGAATAGGTTTATCTCCGAAACCAATGCTTTCTTTATTGCCCTTACGATTGACACTCGTGTTTTATTCCATTCAGGCGAATATATTTTCCACATTTTTAATTCCTCTTAATACGATCTTACACCTCTCATGGTTATTTTTAATTCCGTACTTACATGCTTTATTTTCGATTATTTTATTTCCTTCTAATCTGTCCACAAAATATGTGCACATACATAGTTTCTATTCGTTTTTGTGGAATATAAGTTTGGAAATTTCAATTTTTTGTCTGCCATAACGGTGGAGTAAATTTAATTAAAATATTTTATATTGTTTAAACAAATTATAGATTTAATAATATAATAAATAATGATAATTTTATTTAATAATGTTGTATAAGTTAAACAAAATTAATTTATCTTTAAACAGAATTATAAAAATATTCTTTGACAATACTACAAATTATTTCTATTAACATAATTATTTTATATTTATAAGTGATCGATTAAAATGACTAGTATTTTTGTCTTCAAATTGACATTATTCTCTGTATTTCTATTCTTTCTTTTGCATTCCTGCATTTTTAATTCCTCGCAATACACTTCCATTACATTTTTCTACGTCGATTAAAAAGAATAGATTTTGCTTTTTTTCTTCTCCTTGCTGGAACTTTGAATTTTTCTGAATTCTTCTCTTCCTACCTTTGATTTTTAATTTTAAATCTATTGAAAGAGTTGTTTACAAAATTCTTTTACCTCATGTTGCCCAGCTTTTATTTTTAAGTTAATTTTTTAAAGCTGATTTAAAAATAAAGTATGCTTTTAAATTTTATGAAGGAACGGACTGAAATTTAATTGTGCTACAGAATTGAATTGTGAAATTCACTCTATGGTTGGCAGGAAAAGATGGAGTGCTGCACTCTGAAAGCATCGACACTCTCAAGCGAGAAATTACAAGATTGGCTTCCTGAAAAACAGATGCTTTAGTAAGATGCTCGTTTTCTAGAAAGTATCTATCCTCTATATGATTATAATTAAATGCCAAATTCTACCATTTTTATTACTCTGGTATCTGTCCTCTAAGTATCTAAGTAATCTAAGTATCTATCCTCTATCTGATTATAATTAAATGTCAAATTCTATCATTTTTATTACTCTGGACCTCGGTATGATTTTATTATTTATCAAAATCATAAAGATTAATACAATAATAAATCGAAATTGTTTAAAACATTCTAGGTTTCAGTTTTTACTAGTAGCAGAATCTTATTCTATTTACTTGTTTATTTATTCATAAGGTGATATAAGTGTAGTTTTCTCAAGATTCTTGAGAAAATTCAAAAATACTTTTATGGATTTAAGTGACGCCAATCAATATTTCAACAACAAATTTAATATTAGTTTTTTGGTTATGTGCCTTTATGGTCCGTGAAAAATGCAGATTTTATATTATTGAAGGTCGCACAGAGCCACGAACAAAAAATTTAATTTTCAAACAACAAGTTAAATTCTAACCAAAAAATCTGCCCGCCACGCGGGCATATTCTCATCGCGCGCTGCGCGCGCGGCTCGCTTCACTCGCAAGTTTGAGCGCGCCTAGGGCGCGCGACTTTTGGTTCGCGCGCTTCGCGCTCGATATTGTATTTATCTCGCGCATCGCGCTCGATTATGTATTTACCTCACGCTACGCGCTCGGTCTTTATATTTTCGCACATTCTTGCGCAAACATTTTAAAATTAAAACTCAAAACATCCACCACTGTAATTTTGTGATTGTGAATTCTCTTTCGTTATAAAAGCTTACCTCGAGAGTTTCAGCGCACCTACGGTACGCGACTGAGGGCAATCGCACTCAGCGCTTAGTCTTTGCAATTCTTCCACATTCGGGCACAGACCTTTTAAAATCAAAGGTGAACAGACCGACAACTGTAATATTGTGATTTTGAATTCTCTCTTTTATTAAAGCTCTTTTTGCTTTAACGAACACATTCTCATTACGTATCCCCTGCTTCGCACTCGATTTTGTCCAACCTGTCAACATTTCTACATTATACACAACACTTTTATATCAATTATAATTCATTTTTTATGTATCTCTGTCAGGGATTACGTATTAAAAAATTGCAAAATAAAAAGCAAATTGTATTTATCATGATTATTTTTGTATTGGTTTCTTATTTTGCTTTAAATTGTATCCTAAGCTACTCTGAAACATGCATCATTTCAATAAATGTATATCATTACAATTCATAATATGCATAAACATTCAATCATACTAATTCTTATTTCCTTGTTTTTATAATTTTTTTATTTTTAATGTTGTTTTTTACGATTAAATAAAAACTACTGCGCATCTGCATAAAGTCTAATACAGGAACCTACATAGGGTCCTATATAGGAGCCCATGTCCTCTTTCGTCTTTTCTCTGCTTTTTCCAAAAAGTTAATTTTTTAATTTTTAATCTTATGTTTTACGATTAAAAGAAAATCTACTCGTCCTATAAAAAAATAATTAATAAATTTATAGATCTTTTTAGGCGAATAACTTTTGTCTGGTATTTAATTTCATACCTTGTGTCGTTTTTTTCAAACAAATTTAATATTTTTATTTAGAATGTTATTTTTTGCGACTAAAGCAAAAACTGTCCTATCAAAAATTATAGCTCTTTTTTTGATGAACAAGTTTTGTCTCATTTTTTCTCGTAGCTTATATCGAAAAGTCATTCATTCTTAATTTTTAGTTCTTTCCAGGGCGCGCAATTTGAGCTTTTTCATTTTTTTTCGTATCTTGCATAGTTTGACCAAAAAATTGAATTTTTGGATTTTTCATCATTTTTGGTACGATCAAATTTTGAGTTCTTAACTTTTTGACCAAACTGAAAAAGTTGTTATAATGTTGTAGGGCTTTCAAGAAGCAGCGTTTTTCTTTTCCTGACTTTTTTCGTATCATGCGCTGTTTGGCTTAAATCGTTCATTTTAGTTTGTTTTTCTGGATTTTGAAAATGCTATAACTCTAGTAATTCTTATTATTATTACACCATTAAGCCATTTCCCTTTCGGGGTAGGCGTGACTCGCTCGGTAGGGGAAAGGAATTTTTTATTTTTCAAAAAAAGTCATCAGGATAAATTGTTAATTTTTTGAATTCTACGAATAACCGTATAGAGAATTTTTGAATTTTTAAAAAAGTGGTCTTAAAAATATTCAAAATGTGCCAAAGGGCAATCTGATAGATTAATTTTTTCAAAAGTTATCGTGTAAACAGACATACAGACACATTCGTAAAAACCTGTTTTTCGGATTCAGTCGGTCTCAAAACGTGGACATTTGACAGAAACGGGGGGAGGGGTCAAATTTTAGACAAATCTAATACCTTCTCTGATGAGAATGTAAAAAGTTGTAAATTTTAATTTAAAAACAATTTAACTCATAATAAAAAGAATTTTTAACGAAATCATTATATCCGCAACCAAAACAGATAAATTTTCAATCAAAGTTACGTGTTTATAAACAAATTAAATTTTTACCAAACGAGACAAATTTTCTAAAAAGTCGTATCTACTGAAAACATTTGTTTTGTCAAAAAAAAAAAAAACAATTTTTCAACGAAATAGTTACATTCTCATCCAGAGACAATTTTTTAATAAAATAGTGAATTTTAAACGACGAAAAATCGATTTTTAACAAAGTAGTTTAACTGTTAACCAAGTAGATGAATTTTTAACCAAAAAAGATGAGTTCAGAATTAAAAAATGTAATAGTCCATATTCATCTTCTATAAAAAAAAATTCAAAAAATGACATAAACTTTCAATAAATTAATTACATTAGCATCCAAGAAATATAAATTCAAAACGACAAAATGTAGTTGTTGATATTCCTAATGTTTTGAAAAATTTTTGAAAATAAAAACAAATGCCCCAAAATCTTCCAGATTTTGTTCGACATTTTTAAAAATCGTTTGAAATTGTGTGAATTTATTTTAAATTTCTTTTAAAAATAATTTTTCAAAACAAAAATAATTTTGAATTTTTCCAGGAATTTCCAGTAAAGTTGTTTATTTTCTTGAAACCTTTCAAAATTCTTCAAAAGCTTCGAATTTTTTATGCAAAAATTTTAATTTTATTTAAAATGTTTGGAAATCCTTGCAAGTTTTAAATTATTTTTGTATCTTTTTAAACTTTCTAAATATCTCTTAAATTTGCTTTTTTCAAAATCTTAGGAAATCATTTGAAACCTTTTTAAATTTTCTACTCAAATTAATTTTTCAGCTAAAAAGAATTATTTTTTTGGAAACCTTTCCAAATTCTTAAATACATTTGTTGCGAAATCTTAACACCTCCACAATTTGTTCTACATTTTTCAATCAAGAGGAAGAAAAAAATTGCAAACAAATTGTTAAAACTTTAAGTAGAAAGATGAATCCTCAACCAAGAAGATTAATTTTCTACTGAAAAGAATGAATTTTCTACGAAAAAGAATGAATTTTCAAATAAAAACGATACATTTTCAACCAAAAATAGAACAGTTGAATTTTCAGTAAAATAAATAATTTCAAGAATAAAAAAAAACTAATTTTGAATGAAATAGTTCAATATGGAAATGGCCTGAGAAAGAATTTGCAGGCCTCCCACAGTCCCTATGGGATAAAATTTATGGACTTTAAGGTAGTTTTTGTCCCGCTCATAGGGAACTTTTTTCGCGCTCAAAAGGTAACAAATTTAAGATAAATTCAGAATATTTCAGAAGAATTCAAATGAATTTGGAAAATATTAAAAAATAAAAAAAAAATTCTACTGATTTCCGTAAAACTGGAATGAATTTAGAGGAATTTAAGATAAAAATTCTACCTGCGTCGGGGGCACATGCTCACTTCGCTCGCAACTTTGAGCGCGCCTAGGGCGACGGTTGGATCTCGCGCTTCGCGCTCGGAAATTTATTCTTTACATTTGGAATGCTTGAATAAAATATTATCAAAAATATCTCTTAGATGACGGTATTTTTATGCGTCTCCATATTCTGAATTGTCTTTTTAATTAAGCATAGTCAAAGATTAAGTTTCTGAAAGCTCTGTAGGCTTTGAGGTACACATTCTCAGCGTGACACTCACGCAGCGCGCTCGAATTTCGACAGACATTTGTAAACAGGTTTTGTTGAATCTTTTTATTCTCGTAACTTTCGCCGTTTTTCCACACATTTTTATTTTATTTTTTATTTTCAATGTTAGTTTTCAGGAATAAAACAAAAAGTACGCGTCCTATCAAGAAGTGATTCTTAATGAAATTGTAGATCTTTTCTGGGATAACAATTTTTGTTGATTCATATTTTTTCGTATCCTATATAGTTTGACCACAAAATTGAATTTTTTATTATTTTTTGTCCAATCAAAATTTGAATTTTCGATTTTTCAAGAAAATCCAAAAATTTTTTATGATAATCTTGTAGGGCTTTCAAAAAGTAATACTTTTCTTCTCTAGAATTTTGTTCATATCGTGCGGTTTTTGGCTTCAAATTTGGATTTTCCGTTGATTTTGAAAATTTTGAAAATGCTATAACTCTGGGAATTTTCTTTTTATCGGAAAAAGTCATAAGGATCAATTGTTTGCCCTTTTCAATACTATAAATATCCATACATAGAATTTTCAAATTCAGAAAAAGTGGTCTCAAAAATTTTCAAAATGCACTCAATTTTTGAATTTTTATCAAAAATGGCTGGTTAACGAACTCGTCCTCTCTTTTAGGGCCTAAAAAAAAGAGTGCCAAAGATAAATTGGATCCGTTCATTTTTTCGAGTGTTATCGTGTTTGCGGGCGGACGGCCGGACAGACAGACAGGCGCCATCGTAAAAACTTGATTTTCGGATTCAGGGGGTCTCAAAACATGGAGATCCGTTTAAAAACTGTGGTGTCAAATTTCGGACAACTCTAATACTTTCTCAATCATAAATGGTGAGAATGTAAAAAGAAGACTTTTATGAAATGCCTAAGAATTCAAGGTGAGGTAATAGACTTAATGATCAATTGAATATAAACTTTTAAAAATTCACTTAAATAAGTATAATTGTGTGAATTTAGAAAGGTTCAAGTAAATTCAGAAGAATTTCAAAGAATTTTAAAGAATTCAGGATGAATTCCAGAAGAGAAAAATGACTGCAAAACAATTCAATTCAAATTGAAAAGAATTCAATTGAATTTGAACCATTTTAAGAATCGAAAAAAATTTAATTGATTACAATAAATTTTGAGTTAGTTTAGAGAAATTTAAAAGAAATGAGAAGAATTAGTTGAAATTCATAAAAAAAACAAGCTAAATTTAAAAAGCAATTAAGTTAATTGAAAGCAAATCAAAAAAGTCGGAAAATGAATTGAATTGTGTATAATTGAGTTAATTTAGAAGAATTTAGGATAAATTAATAAGAATTGAGGGCGAATTACTAATGAATTGCACAAAATATTTTTAAATCTCTTCAAATCTTCGAAACTCTACGAAATCCCTCATTTCTTGTGAAAAATACTTTGAAATCCATTAAAATATTCAAATCCCTTTAAATTATTAAAACCCTTGAAGTTGTTTAGATCTCTTGCAAATGCATTGGAATCTTTTAAAATATCCTAAAATATTTCAGTCTTTCAAAGCCTTCGAACTACTGAAAAAAATAAACGTTTTGGTAATCTTTTAAAATTTCCTCAAATATTTCAAATCCTTTGATATATTTTGAAAGCCCTTGAAATTTTTTAAAGCATTCGAGAATTCCTGTGAATCTTTTACAAAACCTTCAAGTATTTCAAATCCTTTAAAATCCTATTAAATTACTAACATGAATAAAACAACTCTTTGTTATCTTTTGAAATAACCTAAATTATTTAAAATCCTTAAAACTTCTTTGAAATTTTTTAAAGCTCTTGAAAATTCCAATGAATTAAAAAAATACGTTAACGTATTTCAAATCCTTCGATCATTTTATCAATTGAATCTTAGTATCAATTAAATTAGAACATTAAAAAGATAACGAATAAATCCATTGAATTAAGTCAAATAGAGTAAATTTAAAGAAATCGAAGTGAAATACAAATATTCAAGTGAATTCCTATAATTCAAAAGAATACCAAAAAATTAAGAATAAATTAATGAAAATTCAGGGTGAATTACAAATATCTTCAAATCTTTAAAATACAACAAAATACATCACGTCTCATGAATACATTTTCTAAAATCCACTAAAATATAATAAAATCCAGTGCAATCAGATGATGATATTTTCTGAAATAATGTAAAATCACAAATTCTTTATCCTAAAATATTTCAAATTAATGTAATTAATTTAAAAATTCCTTGTAATCTTTTAAAATTCCCTAAAATACTTCAAATAAAAAGCCCCTGCAAATGCATCAAACTTTAAAAATACTTTAAAATCCTAAAAATTCCTTTAAATGATTGAAAACTATTAAAAATTTCTCAAACACTTTATAAATACCCTGAAACATTACAAAAAATTCAAGATAATTTAAAAATAGGTAGACTCGAATAGGGTACCCATAGGGAACAAATCTAAAAAATCGGATACTTTACGGACCTTAACTGAATACAGGATGCAATAAGGAGATATAGCGACCCGTCTATGAGGCCTGAAGATTAATTTTGCAAATGAAGAATCATTGTTACTCAATTTTACATTGCAATATTAAGCACGCTCTAAAAAAAATCCCTGACTTGAAGAAAAATTTCCTGAAATTTCTAGGGTTTTCCAAGTAACTAAAAAACCCTAAAAATTCCAAACATTGCATGGAACCAAAATTCAAATTAATTAATCATTTAAATTGTTGTATGCATTAAATTAAATAAAAATATTTATTAGTTTTGGAAGGAGTAATTAACCTTACCTCTTACTAGAATTCTAGAAGACTGCTTCGAATTGATGAATCCTCTGAACTGGAAGTACTTTCTCCTTGATTGTCAAGAGCCCTGCAGTGCGCCGTACTGAATCTTTTTAGTACAAGGAATAAAGTAAGTGGAGTTATAAAAGCTTTACCATTTTCATTGTCTTAAAGCTTCCTGTAATTTAAAGTCAGTACAGGGTGACCGTTTCAATTGCAGAAAAAAGTTTCCGGTCATTTCCCAGTTCGCAAACATTTTTCCCGGTCACTAAAATTTTTTAAATGGAACCCTATTCGAAGAATTTTTCAATTTAAAGTAGGAAAAAAATTAAAGCATTCAAAGTGAAACTCTTGCATTTTAAACATTTAAAATTTAATTTCAGAATTTTTTTAATTCAAAAATGTTGTATTCGAATGCTCAATGATTAACACGTATAAACTGGAAGACTTCTCAATTGTACAATTTTTAATGAAATGCAGATGAACTGAGAAATTCAGAATTGTTAACATTCATAAATTATAGAGTTCAAAAATTTAGATTAGGTTCCAAAAATATAAATCCACGTTTACATTTTCAATACTCAACAATAAAAATTTTTATTTTTTCCACTTAAAAGCTTTTAAATTAGAAGTTAAATGATTGGCACTGTTAATAGTATAGGCATCCTTGAAAATCTTGAAAATGTTATTTCAAATTAAAAATTATTTTTGAATTTTTTTCGTAACTTCTAAATAACTTAAAATTATTTAAATTTTTTAAACAAATAATAAGTGTTTAATTATTATTTCTCCATAAAAATTTAACAATTTCGCTTAAAAATTAAACATTTTTTGAATAGAACAATAAAAATAGTCGCGTTGAAAGATTAAAAGGTCTTTGAAATTCTACAGATTTAAAGGTTCCCATGTCAAACAATTCAGTTTCAAATTATTTACTTTTGAATATTTCGCTCAAATTTACTCATCTAAAATGAACAGTCAAATATTGCTAAATATTAAATAATTATTCTTTTTCTTAATGAAAAATTTTTTATTTGAATGGGTTAAAAATGAAATATTTTGGACTGAAATAATATTTTTGATTTAATAAGAGCCTTTAATTACGAATATCTTATTAAGTCATTTTTTAATTTGAAAATAGTTTATAAAGTTCCAATCGCACCTTTATCTTTTTTAAAAATTATTTATTCATTTATTTAAATTTACAGTTGATAAAATAATACTGTTTTTCATCAAAAAATTTCAACTTTAAAGTAAAATTAAAATTATCATAATTGAAAAAGCTATCAATTCAACTAATTATTTTAAAAACTGTTGAAATCGAACTTGGACAGATTTTTCTTCTGAAAATTTGTAAAATTCAACAAATAAATTCCCGGTCATATCGCGGTCCAGCGGCCACCCTATAGTATCAAATTATACAAATAAAAAAATGCAGATTAAAAAAGTATCTTAATGTAAATAGATTAATTCAAAACAAAAATAATCGTATTTTTCAAACAAATCTATTATTTTTTCAAATATTTTTAGTTTCGCATAGGATAAATTATTCTACAAAGAATAAAAAAGAACAAGTTTATTCTAATTTTTGGGACTACACTAAGATAGTGAAATATTAGCACTTTAAAAACCGAATACAAAACTAGTATTTTAAAAGTTTCATCAAGTGAAGAACGATGTAACGTTACTTTTAAAAAGTTTACAATAATTCGACGACAAACAAAGTTACAAATATGAAAACATAATGAAATATTAACCATGTAAAACCCGAATACATGCCTAATATTATAAAAGCTTCATAAAATCATGAACGATGTGACGTTACGTTTGAATAATTTACACAATTCGACCACAAAAACAGTTACAACGTAAAAAAATTCTTTCCAGTGAAAGTACAATGATGGACTTGTTTCCTTACATTCAACCACATTTAGAATAGTTTGACGAAAACAATTGAAGATAAACTATAAAAGAACTATTTTAAAAATTCTCGGTATCTTAAAGTACAGAATAAAATACTTTTTAAAAGCGTTATTAAAAAAAACAGAGTAATGAACATTAAAGTAACCTCAAGTAAAAATAGTATAAATTATAATTATGAAACACGTTTCAACGTAGAGAAGTTGCACTCGGTTTATGTTGATCAATACAAAATTAATCCAAAAAATCGAATTGTTTCAAGAAAAATTGATAAAACACATAGCAAAAATTTTATCTTTTTAAATCAATACGAAAAATTTTAGTGGTAATTTCTCCACAGTGTAAGATTATAAACAAGCATATAAATCTCTTTTTCAATTCAAAATGCACTACTTTTCATATTTTTAATCTTTTGGATCAAATACGAACATTTATTTCTAAATTTTTGTAAAATTTATGTGATGTGACTCTGTTCGTCGTTGTGGCGAACGTATTGAATTTAATTTGCATCCTATAAAAAATGGATGTTCTAAAAAATGGATTGTTCGAATCGAGCACAATCAGTAATCCCTACGCTGCAAACGATTTTTTTTTAGAAGCTTAACCCAGTCACTAGTAGATTTTAGAATCTACGGCTCCAGGGTAAATCCGCTCATTTGCCAAGGATGCACTATCGGATTTTGAGGCAATAGTGGATTGCAGCACTGATTTTGGCAAAGATTGTTCACCGGCTGATAAATGTAGGGTGGAGGTGGAACTGGAATTTGATCCACTAGAGATGAAAACACTGGGGAAAAAAGATTATAATAAAGCTCTTATTGGGGTGTTTAAATTCTAAAACATTTTTTTTTTAACAAAAATTATTGCAGCTCTGTTAAAACAAGTGAGATAATGGGCAGAATTCCTGAAAATAAAACCAAGAATCCAACGACCAAATTTTGTCAACCAACATAAAATGTTTCTTTTGTAAATTGAAAAAAAAATGGAAAAAATTTTGAAAAGAGAAGGAACGGGATCTGCTTGGTTTCTTTCTCATTTTCTTTTCCTCTTTTTTTATTTTTGTACAAAAAAAAACGAATTTTTTTCTTTTCTTTTTTAGGAAAATATTTATCTTTTTTCAAATTGCAATAGGAATGTTTTATGGTGGTTGCAGGCCTCACAGTCCCTATGGGATAAAATATAGAAACCAAAGGGTACTTTTTCGCGCTCAAAGCATTACAAATTTAGGATAAATTCCGAAGATTTCGGAACAATTCAATTTACATTCAGAAGAATTCAAATAAATTGGGAAAAATGTTGAAAAATAAAAAAATGCCATTGATTTCCGTAAAACTGGCTTAAATTTGGAGGAATTTAAGATCAAAGACAAGGACTCCATAAAATTCATAAAAATTCCATACGAATTAAAAAAAAATCAAATGAATTTACAAGAATTTGAAAAAAAAAATTGAATTCAGTAACTTTGAAATAAGCTTAAAGATTCACTGAATTAAGTAGAATTAACTGGATTTGGAAGGATTCAAGTAAATTACAAAATTCAAGAGAATTCCAAAGAAATTAAAAGAATTCAGAGTGAATTTCAAGAAAAATGTCAAATATTTGAAACCCTACTAATTTCTAACACAAGAAGTGATATATGATTACAAAACAATTCGAGATAAATTCAAATGATTCCAACGAGTTAGAACTATTTTAAGAATCGAAAAAATGTGATTGATCACAATAAATTTTGAGTGAATTTAGAGAAATTTTAAAGAAATGAGAAGAATTAGATGAAATTCATAAAAAAATCAACCTAAATTTAAAAAAGAATTAAATGAATTGAACAAAATTCAAAAACATAGAAAAATTAATTGAATTGGGTAGAATTGAGTGAATTTAGAAGAATTCAAAAGAATTTGAAAGTATTTAAGATAAATTAATCAGAATTCAGGACGAATTATAAATGAGTTTAAAAAATACTTGAAAATCTCTTCAAATCTTCAAAACCCTAACGAAATCACTCTTGTCTGGTGAAAAATTTTTTGAAAATCTTTAAAATTCCTTTAAATTATGAAAACCCTTAGAAATCCCTTGAAATTGTTTAAATCTCTTGAAAATGCATTGGAACCTTTTAAAATATCCTAAAATATTTCAGTCTTCGAAAGCCTTTAAACTACTGAAATAAATTTAAAAAATCTAGTAATCTTTTAAAATTTCCTTAAAAATTTTTCGAATCCTTTCATATATTTTGAAAGCCCTTGCAACTTTTTAAAACACTTGAAAATCCTTTAACAATATCCTCAAGTATTTCAAATCCCTTGAAATCCCATTAAACTACTGAAATTAATAAAAAATGTCTTTGTAATCTTTTAAAATAATCGAAATTACTTTAAATCCTTTAAACTCCTTTGAAATTTGTTGAAGCTCTTGAAAATGCCAAAGAATTTGAAAAAAAATACGTTAGAATATTTCAAGTCTTTCGATCATTTTATCAATTCATAAAATTGAAGAGAATTCCAAATCTCGTCAATGGAAAATGTATTAAAATATATTGAGAGTTTTAAATCCTTGGAATCATTTAAAATTCCCAGAGTAAATAGTAAATTTTCAATTTAAAAAATCAATTTTCAGCCAAAAATGGAATAGTTACATTTTCATCTTCAAAAATTAATTTTAAAAAAATGACTAAACATTCTTCCATACCAGAATCTTAATCTTGTAACATTTTTAACGGTTAAAGTGGCTCTTATACAAATTCCCCGACTTTTGCAAGATTTTTTTTTCAAGATCCGTGACTTTTACAGTGTGGAATAATTCAAAAACTTATTTTTTCTTTAAGGAAATAAAAATTCCAGAAACATGAGCAAAATTCAAGGCATTTTAAAGGTTTTTCCTGATAAAAATATATAAGGATTTAAAGGATTTTAATCAATATTCAAGATTTCAAGGGATTTTAACAATTTCTCGGAATTTTAATGTTTTTCCTAGAGATTCTTAATGAATAGAGTTAATTTATATTAATCAACTTGTTGACTAATTCGCTTTTTTGGTTGAAAATTCATGTAGTTTGTTAAAAAGTAATCGTTCTTGGTAGAAAACTGACCTTTCTGGTTGAAAATTAATTTTTTTTGACTTAATAATTAATTTTTTTATAAACTGAAAATTAATTTTCTAACTGGAAATTAAACTATATCGTGTTTTTTAAATTGATTAAAACTTTGTCTTTATTGATGACTAATTCACGTTTTTGCTTGGAAATTCAACTATTGGATTCAAAATTTCATTTAGTATTAAAACATTTCGTTAAAAATTCATGTAATTTGTTGAAATTATACTTTTTTTGCAGAAAACTAATCTTTTTGGTTGAAAATTCATTTCTTAGATTGAGAATTAGTTGTTTTACTTTCAATTCAAAATACATTTTTTTTAGACATTTAATCTTTTTGACAGAAAATTTATTTTATTTCCTTAAAAACTTATTTCTTTAATTAAACAATAAAATATTATATTTCTTGTTAAATACATTTTTCTCAGTTGAAAATTCATCTACTTTGCTGAAAATTGTTGTTTTTTTTAAATATCCTTTTCGATTTGAAATATTTTATTAT
>NC_046663.1:71492614-71520630 GCF_010883055.1 Belonocnema kinseyi
TTGCAAATGCATAAACTTGGTTAAAATGATTACTTTTTGGACAGACATTTTTTAATAAACATTTTTCTTTTTGTTAGAGAATTCATATATTTGGTCGAAAATTTAATTATTTCGTTGAAAATTTATTTTATTTGTCTAAAAAATTATTTCTCTAACTGAAAATTAAACAGTTCTATTTTTTGTTGAAAATTTATTTTTTGAATAGAAAATTCATCCATTTTGTTGAAAATTAAATAATCTTAGACTGATTCCTTAAAAGATTCTTTAATTTTATTTACAGCTGGTAGTCTAAATATTCCAACACATTTTTCATTTAGATATCATTAATATTTATTAATATTACATTTAGAAAATTAACATTTTGTAAAATGTATATTTCATTTTTTCTATCAATCCTACGCTTATATAATAATATCAATCGGGATAAAATTCTGCATTTTTTAATTTCATCCTTCTAAAATTAAAATTTACCTTTAGAATCAAATGAAATAAAAGTTTGTTCATTTCGTTTTTAGACAAAGTCTTCTATTTCCGAAAGCATTTAATCATTCCGAATCAATAAAGGAATTTTTAAATTTAAATACCATATCCCTTTTGCTTAGAAATCCCATTAAATAATAAAATATTTGATTGTAAATTGATGTACTTTGTTAAAATTATCCTTTTTGGACAGAAAATTAATCGTTTTGGTTAAAAATTCATTTCTCAGGTTGAAAATTAGTGTTTTTATTGGAATTTTTTTTTTTGTTTGGTTAGAACTTAAATTATTTCGATGATAATATAGTTTATTTGATTAAAAACTCATTTCTCGAACTGAAAATTAAACTATTATATATTTTAAAACATTTTTTAAATTAAAAGTTAACCTATTTTCTTGAAAATTTGTCCTTTTTTTGTAGGGAATTCAACTTATTGGTTGGAAATTTATGTTTTTCTTTTTAATTAAGATACATAATTTTAGTTAAAAGTTTATTTCTTTAGTTAAAACTTTAAGATTTAATTTATTTTAAATTATGTAAATGAATTTTTTGACTAAAAGTTCAGCTATTTCATTTTTACTAGAAAACTGATATTTTCAGTTTAGAATTCACTTATTTTGTTGAAAACTCGTATTTTTCAGTCGCAAATTCAAATATTTTTTTAGAAATTGCATTAATTTTGAGTGGTAAATTCAACTATTTTTCAAAAATTCGTACTTGTAAAAAAAATTATATTAAAATATACTTACAGTGTGAGGGGCTCAACTTATGGTAAACAGTTCGAGCAGCCACAGTCACTGCTTTCTGGCTTGTGGGCCACGGATCACCAAAGTAATCAAAAACAATTTGGTTATTTTTAATGATTGCTATCTGTAAAATAAATTAAAAATTTGAAGAACTAATCTCTTAACTGGAGCTAAAGTTCGAAATCATTTTAATTTTTTTTTTTTAATTCAATGCTAACCCTGCAGACGAATCCTGAAGTAGATTCTGTTGTTTCCATATGGCATTGTGCCTGGAATTTCTCCGCAACAAACTTTTGTAAAATTAACGGGTAATTGAGTTTTGGTAGATCGGATCCCTCGTTTTTCGGAATTGATTTGCTCGACCCTTTAGAGAAATTTCTTCGGCTAGAAGATTTGTCACTTCCAGGACTCCTTTCCATTTTTCCTCTAGAAGCTGCTGTTGCTTCTTCGATGCTTCTCTGACGCTCGACGTTCTTCACGGCACCGATAGGCTTCGCCCAACGAATCTCCCATCCTTCGCGATCAGCTAGCCCACCAGGCTCTAAAGAAATTTTATGAAAGTACATTTTTTAACCCAAAATAAAATTTAAAAACCCAAATTGTGTAACAAAAACGCACAAGAAGGCTTCGAAAAGAATTATGTTCCTTAAAAAACTGTATAAAAACAAATGGGCAAGAAAATCAATTTGCGAAAAATACTTGCACAAAAGGAGTTACAATAAGAGAAATGTTGTCAAATAAGGGACCGTACTTAAAATACGTGACAGGTCAAGAGGGAAGGAGCACGTAAGTTTTGGAAACTCGTAAATTAAACAATAACTTGCAATAATTGTACGGAAATTTAAAATTTAAAAATTGAAGGAATTTCAGTGTTTAGTGAAAAAACAGAAAAAAAAAATCTTACAAAGTCAGAGAGTTTAAATAACTTTGAATAACTGTGAAGCAGAATAAATTTTTAATTTTTCAATTTTAATTCGAAATTGTTTGATTCTGTTTATGAAAGATTCTTGGTTATAAATAATACAATTTTAAGATTCTGGTCATTGATTATTAATGGTCAGGGAAAATTATTCAACTTTTATTTTGAAAATTCAGCTATTTCGTAGAAAATTAACTTGTTTAAAATTCATATTTTGATAAAGGTGAACTAAATTCAATTATAAGGTTCAAAATTGCATTCAATATTGAAACATTTAGTTGAAAAGTCATGTAGTTTGTTGAAAATTCATTTTTTAGATTGAAAATTACTTGCTTCTTTTGTATTCAAAATTAATTTTATTTGCTTAAAACTTACTTCTTTAACTGAACATGAAATTTGCAATTTTTTGTTGAATACATTTTTTTCAGTTGAAAATTCATCTATTTTACTGAAAAATTGTATTTTTTTTTTTAGTAGAAAATTATCTTTCTTTGTTGGAAACCCCATTAAAAATTCAAATATTTGATTGCAAATTATTCTATTTAGTTGAGAATTGATTTCTCAAGTTGAAAATGCGTTTTCTTTTATTGAAAATTAATTTTATTTTAATAGACATTTAATCTTTTGGTAGAAAATGCATTTGTTTGGTTCAAATTAAATTATTTCGTTAAAAATTTATTTTATTTGATTAAAAACTTATTTCTCTAACTGAAAATTAAACTATTCTGTGTCTTATGGAAAATATATCCTTTTTAGTTGAAAATTCATCTATTTTTTAACTGTTTTTTGTTGTTATTGAAAATAGATGTGTTCAATTTAAAAATTTATATATTTTAGTAGAAGCTGCATCTTTCATAGATAAAAATGCAACTGTTTAGTTAAAAATTCAACAATTTTGTTAAAAAGTCATCCCTTTCGGTTGAATATTCAACCTGTTCAGTAGAAAATTCAACTATTGCGTATAAAATTAAATTGTTCAAAGGTGTCGTCTTTCATGGATAAAATACAACTGTTTAGTTGAAAATTCAACAATTTAGTTAAACATGTATCTCTTTTGGTAGGAAATTCAAGTATCTTCGCAGGAAATTTATTTATTGTTTAAAACTCATTTTTAATTTTGAAAAGTCAAACTAAAATCTTTTTTGTTTGAAAATTGAAACATATTTTTTGAAAATTTATTTTTTCGATCAAAAATATTATCGGATTTAGTAGGAATTTCATCTTTCTTGGATGAAAATGAACTGTTTGGTTGAGAATTAAATTTCTTTGCTTGAGGATTAAATTATTTCGTTTGAACCACTTTGTTAAGAAATCATTTTTTCCCGATGATTCATATTTTTTGTTGAAAATTCATCTGTTTAGTAGAAATTTGATCTCTTTCTTTTAAAACTGATCATTTTTTATTGAAAGTTCAATTGCGTGCGGAAAAATGAACTTCTTTGTTGTAGTATTTTTTTAAATAGAGGTTTATCTCCTCGGTGAAAATTGAACTATTTTTATAAAAATATTTTTTGTATCGCTCAAAATTAATATTTTCTGGTTCAAAATTCAATTTTTTTACAGAAAATTCGTCTTTTGGCTAGAAGATCCAAAAATTTAGGTAATCTATTTTTTTATTTCACTGAAACATCTCTATTTGTTGAAAATTCGTCTTTTTCGTTGTAAAATTAATTTTTTTTTAAGTTTTCCAAACTGATCAAGAGATCTTAAAATACATTTAAAAAGATTTTATAAATTTCGAGGAACTTCCACGGATTTTACGGCGATTAGAGATTTTAGAAATATTTTCACGGATTTCAAGAGATGAAATAATTTTCAAGGGATTTCAAATAATTTTGCAGGGATTCCAAATATTTCAAGACATTTCTTGTAAACTTTGGAAAATAAATTAAATTTTACGGGATTCTGAGCGATTTAAAAAATGTTGAGTCATTTCAAGGAATTTAACAATATTGAAGGATTTAAGCGTTTTTTTTCCCCTTTTTTTCAACAATAAATTCAATTTTATTTCAAGGGATTTCCACGGATTAAAAAATGTGTAAATGACTTGAAAGAGTTAAAAGACTTTTAAATATTCTAAATATCTTTTAAAATAATCGAATTTCTCCTCAAATTAAAAAAATTGCCGTTAAATATCGTGGATTATTTTAATTTTTTATTATTTTTGAAATATTTTTAAATATTCTCTTAAAATTAATATTTTAAAATAAAATACCAATTTAAAATCTCCCAGAAATCTTCAGAAAGTTCTTAAAAAGTTTCTAAACTTTTTGTTCGAAATTTTCAAAAATCTAGGGTGAAGATTTTTTCTTAATCATTTCGCAAGCGAATAGGGAAAATACTGTAAGCCCTGTTTAATTAATTAATAATAATAATTTAACCATTTTTTTGTAACTTACGTGTCAGTAAATCCAAAACGCTTGCTGCGATATCTCGTGTTTCGTAGTGAAGGAAAGCAAAGTGACCGAGCTTTTTCAACTTCAAGATCGGTGCGTTAGTCCCCTTCAAAATCATGTCTTTCATCTTCTGCTGTGACAGTTCCAGGTGTAAATTTCTTACGAACAGCGCAGTTACCTGTTAAATAAGTGAGAAATGTGAATTTCAAGAAAAAAATGTATTATTATAAATTTGCATCACGACTTTAATGATTTGAGAAATCCCAACTTGAAATACCTATTATAAAGTAAACTGTATTATGAAAAATCTGCCCACTGCCATATTTGTGTAAAGAACTTTTAAAATTAAAGATCAAAGCATCGACAATTGTAATTTGGTGATTGTGAATTCTCTTTTGTTAAAGCTCTTTCGGCTTTAACGAACACATTCTCATCACTCATCTCGTGTTTCGCACTCGATTTTGTTCAAACTGTGAACTTTTTTTACATTATTATGCTCAACGCTATTATGTTACAGTTATACTATATTTATTGAAAAATAATAAACAAATTTTATTTTTCATGCCTATTTAAAAATTTGATCCTTATTTTGCACACATTTTTATTTTCAGCTATCCTGAAAAATTGATCATTTCAATAAATGTATATTGTTACAATTCATAATATGAATTAGTATTGAAGGATACGTATTTTCAGTGTCTTGTTTTTATAATTAAAAAGGACTCATTCTATTTAAAAAAATGGTTATTAAACATTTTATTGCAACTTGTGTCGCTTTTTTCATAAAACTAATTTGCATATTTTCAATGTAATTTTTTTTATTTAAACCCACAATAGGCATCCTAGCGTAAAGTGATTTGAAGCAAATTTGTAGGTATAATTTATACCAAAAACGTTATTAAATAAAACGTTATTGTGGGTTGTGTCTATTAATTTTTTCCTGCAAAAAAATTATAACAAATTTTGAGTTTTTTTTGGGAAGCAACTGTTTTCTATTCATTTTTTTCATAGATTGTGTAGTGTCCAAAAATTTAACTTCTTTATTTAAAATTTTGTTTTTTATGAATAAAACAAAAATTACGTGTTGTATCAAAAAGTACAGATTTTGTCTGTTCATATTTTTATCTATTTTGCATAGTTTGACCGTAGAATGTATTTTTTTCCTTATTTGTTGTGCGATCAAAATTTTAATTTTCGATATTTCAAAAAAATTCTACAAGTTGTCATGACAATCTTGTAGAAATTTCGAAAAGCAACGTTTTTCTTTTCTTGACTTTTGTTCGTATCGAGTGTTGTTAAAATTTTAATCTTTCGTCTTTTTTTGACGAAAACAAGAGCGGGGGAGGGTCAAATTTTACACAAATCTAACACCTTCTCTGATGAAAATGTAAAGAATAAATTCGAAACAAAAGTAAAACTTTTCAGAATAATAATTTACTCTTTACACACAATACCGATTAAAAATCGATGAATTGATCTCATTACATTTTCGGGTAGGAAAAAAGAGTTTTTAACGTAATTTTAGGAAAATATTTTCTTTAGAAAAAAATGGATTATCATAATTATGAATCTTTTTGATTTAATATTAATTTCTTAATCTGATTAAGAAAAAATATTTACCTAAGCCTTTATATGATTTATCGTATAACGTTCGACTTTTCCCAGCTCTGAAAAAGTGGAACCAATGCGGTTTTGAACTAATTCAAATATTATATTGCCGCGACAGAAACTTAAAAATTTGTTGCTTCTGTACAAACTACTCAAATTTGTAATTTTGGAAGATCAAACCTTTTCAAATTCGATCTTTTTCACATTTTTTAGCTTAAACTGAAGACTAAGAATTTACCATTTAAACGAAGAATTAAAAAATGTCAAGAAATAAGATCTTTGAGTCTTAAGAATTGACAATTATGAACAAGAAACAAAGAAGTTTTAAATAGAAAATATAAAAACCTTTTTAATCGCACAATTTATAATTAATATCATTTTAAATTAAATAATTTTAAACCGAGTCCTCAAAAGATTCTTAAATTTTATTTTCAGATGGTAGCCTAAATATTCCCAACAAATTTTTCATTTGGATATTATTAATATATATATTAAAAAATTAATATTTTGTGTAATAAATATCTGACTTTCATAGAAATCCCACGCTAATAAAATAATATCGGCCATCAGGATAGAATTCTACGTTTTTTCATTCCGTCCCTCTAAAATCCAAATTTTCTTTCAGGATTAAATGAAATAAAAATTTGTTCATTTCCTTTTTATAAAAATTCATCTATTTACGGAAACACTCAGTAATCTTTATATCGGGCCTCACAGTTCCTATGGGACAAAATATAGGGACTAAAGGATTCTTTCCATCACGATCATAGGGTACTTTTTTCGCGCTCAAATGGTAACAAAATTCAGGATAAGTTCATAAGACTTCAGAACAATTCAAGTTAAATTCAAAATAATAAAAGTAGATTGGAAAACAATTTTAAATAAAAAAAAATACGATTGATTTCCGTAAAAATTTAATGAATTTAGAGGAATAAGTAAGTAAGTGAGAAGAATTCCATGAAATTGATAGAAATTCAAGGTGAATTAAAAAAAATTCAAATGAATTGAGGAATATTTTAAAATACGTCAAAATTTCCTTGAATTCAGTAAATTTGAAAGGAACTTAGGGAAATTTAAGGGAATTCAAAAGAATTTGATAAAATGCATAAGAATTAAAGGTGAGGTTAAAAGAATTGAAAATCAAATGAAAACTCCAAATTCAAACAAATCCATTGAATCAAATAGAAATGAGTGAATTTAGAAAAATTCAAGTACATTACAACAATTCAAGAGAATTCGAAAGAATTTAAGGGAATTCAGGAAAAATTAATAATAATTCAGGATGAATTCGAAAATAATAATTTCAAGTATCTTAAAACCTTTGTAAAACTAATAATTAATAAGCAAAAAAGAATTCAAACGAATTGGGAATCATTTAAAAAATCAAAAAAATGCCATTGATTTCAGTAAATTCAAATGAATTTAGAGGAAATTAAAGCAAGTGAGAAGAATTCGACGAAATTCATAAAAAAAAGCATTCTGATTTTAAAAAGAAATAAAGTGAGCTGAAAACAATTTAAAAATATGAATAAATTATTTAAATTGAGTAAGTTCGAAATGAGTTTAGAAAAATTAAAGAGAATTCAAAATAATTTGATGAAATGTCCAAGAATTAAAGGTGAATTTTAAAGACTTTAAGATGAATTAAATGAAAACTTTCTAGAAATGAAAAAAATTCAAAAGAATTCAGGGTAAATCAATACGTAACTAATTACTATAAGAAAATTCAAAAGAATTCAATAAAACTGGTAATAATTTCAAAAATCTCTTGAAATTGTTTAAATTTTTTGAAAATGCCTTACAATCTTTTGAAATCCCTTGAAACATTTTAAAGCTCTGGCAAAAGCGAAGGAATTAAAAAACATATCTTCAAATATTTTCAATACTTTGATCATTTTATAAATTGAACTTAAAAAATTCAAAAAAATTCCAAAGAATTAAAAATAATTCTGGATGAATTAATAGGAATTCAGGTTGAACTGCAAAAACTAATTTCAAAACCTACTCTCAAGATACCGTATCTCAAGATACCGTATCTCAAGATACATTAAGCTTCAAAAAACTCTTACAATCATTGAAATCCTTGTAAACGTTACCTTAAAAGTTTTACAAATACAGAAATAGGTACATACCAGAATTATATAGTGATTCAACCATGAGTTAATTTTTTGAAAGAAAAGGGGCGAATGGGTTTTTTTCATTTAAAAAAATGAGTATAAAGTGATTTGAGAAGAAACTGACGAATCATGTCTACGTGTCTTATTTTTTTATTACTTCTCACGGAAATTCCATGGTTTTTGCTATTATGAACTGCAAATAGCACTACCAAAAAAAGTTTTAAATGCAATTTTTGCCAAATCCTTTCTTTTTTTTTTAATTTTTGTGTGATAATTATTAATATTTTCGATTAAATATCAATTTCTTAATCTGCTCGACAGTAAAATATTGACGTAAGCCTTTATGTAATTTATCATATAAAGTTTAACTTTTAAAAAATAATTTGTTCATATAGCCCTTTTTCCACCATTTAAATTAGATCGTTTCATTAAAGTCGACCAAAAATAATAAATTAGTTATTTTTCCAGATAAATTATTGTAATTCCTGTTTAAAATCAAACAATTTATCCTGAGAACATTTAAAACAGCTTTATATAATTCAATTATTAAAAATCTGTCCGCTACACAGGTACATTATCATCGCACGCTGCGCGCGCGACTCACAAGTTTGAGCGCGCCTCGGACGCGCGACTGTTAATTCTCGCGCTTCGCCCTCGATGATGTATTTAACTCGCGCTACAAGCTCAGTCTTTATATTTTTGCACATTCTTGCAAAAACCTTTTAAAGTTAAGATTCAAAACATCCACCACTATAATTTTATGATTGTGAATTCTTTTTCGTTAAAAGAGCTTGGCTCGATAGTTTCAGCGCACCTACGACACGCGACTAATGGCAATCGCATTCCGCGCTTAGTCTTTGCATTTCTCCCGCATTCGTGCACAGAACTTTTAAAATGAAAGGTCCGACAACTGTAATTTTCTCATTTTGAAATCTCTTTTGTTAAAGCTCTTTCGGCTTTAACGAATTGAAATTGAATCATACTAATTCTTATTTCCTTGTTTTTATAAATTTTTTTATTGTTAATCTTTTTTTTACGATTAAATAAAAACTACTGCGCATCTGCATAGGGTCTAATACAGGAACCTGTATAGGGTCCTATATAGAATCCTATGTCCTCTTTCGTCTTTTCTGTCCTTTTTCCAAAAATGTAATTTTTTTTATTTTTAATCTTATTTTTTACGATTGAAAAAAAATCTACTCGTCCTATCGAAAAATGATTGATAATAAATTTATAGATCTTTTTAGGCGAACAACTTTTGTCTGTTAATTTTAGTTCATGCCTTATGTCGTTTTTTCAAAAAAATTTAATATTTTTATTTTCAATGTTATTTTTTACGGCTAAAGCAAAAACTACGTGTCCTATCAAAAAGTGATTCATTATAAATTGGTAGTTCTTTCCAGGGCGCGTAATTTGAGCTTTTTCATTTTTTATGTATCTTGCATAGTTGGACAAAAAAAATTGAATTTTTGGATTTTTCCTTATTTTTGGTACGATCATATTTGAAGTGTTCAACTTCTCGACCAAATTTAAAAAGTTTTTATCATATTCCTGCAGGGCTTTCAAAAAGCAAAGTTTTTCTTTTCTTGACTTTTTTTCATATCATGCGTTTTTTGGCTTAAAATGATTATTTTAGTTTTTTATTTTGAAAATGCTCTAACTCTGATAATTTTCTTCTTATAGCAAAAAGTCATGGGGATAAATTGTTTAAGTTTTTGAGTACTATGAAAAACCGTACATAGAATTTTTAAATCTTGAAAAAATGTGGTTTCAAAAATTTTTGGTGCGATCAAATTTTTAATTTTCTACTTTTCGACCAAATTAAAAAAGTGTTTATGATCATTTTGTAGGGCTTTCAAAAATCAATTTTTTTCTTCTCTTGACTTTTTGCATATCATGCTTTGTTTGGCTTAAAATTTTCATTTTAGTTTGTTTTTTGAATTTTGAAAATGCTCTAACTCTGATAATTTTCTTTTTATAGAAAAACTTCATTAAGATAAATTGTTTGGGTTTCTGAGTAGTATGAATAACCGTTCATAGAATTTTGAAATCTTGAAAAATGTGATTTCAAAAATTTGGAAAACGCGCTCACTTTTTGAATTTTGATCCAAAATAGCTGGTTTGCGAACTTGTTCTGTCTTTTTAGGCCTTAAAAAAGTGTGCCAAAGCAGAATCCAATCTGATCAATTTTTCGAAAGTTATCGTGCCTACAGAATACAGACAAACACCTCCGTAAAATCGTTTTTTCTGGCTCAGTGGGTCTCAAAACGCGGTGATTTGATGAAAACCGACAAAGTGAAATTTTATATAAAACCAATACCTTCTCATTAGGATGAGAATGGAAAAATAGATTTCTTTTCAAGAAAATTAACCAAATTTATACATTTTAAAGTTATATAAGTGAATAACCATTTTATATATGTTCCCATCACTTACCTACTTTATGCCTGAAACAATAATTACAATAAATTGTTAAACGGGAGAGAGGGAGGTCGAAAATAATGTTACGTAATAACCAAACTCTCGCTTCCACTTCAGTGTTGGGGTTTGCTTTAAAATAGCCTTGCACTGAATTCGGGGGGATCGAAACGTAAACAGTCAGGTTGCCTGAACCGTTTCCAATTGGAATGCATGATATTGCGCACCATAGTCGATTGAGTACTCGCGCACTGCGGCCCCTCCAAATCGACAGTCGCAACCGCCCTCATCTTGCTCCTCTGAGAAACTGCATGAACCAGCAGTTCTAGGAAGGCCGAAAACTGGGGGACTGAAAGCGAGAGTTGAGTGTATGTACACGCTCCCTTGCCACTCACTTAAAAATTTGTAAGCTTCAAATCTTGAATAATTTTAAACTGTAGGTAAGAATAAATTGTTATACTGTTAAAGTTCTAAATTCAACGCTGAGGGTTGCTACAAAATCTAGATTACGAAATTTCCTGACTTACCTGACAATCTTAAATTTTCCCTGACCGTTCTAAATTTCTCTTTTTGGATATAAAAATAATAACAAAAAGTATAATAGTTAATATTTCCACCAAAAAAATATAATTTTCAATCAAGAAATATTAATTTTTAACCAATTTTTTTAATCTTCGACCAAAAACAGGCTAATTTTCCAACAAAAAAGAAGAATCTTCAAGACAAAAAAAAACGAATTTCCTGCAAAACAGTTGAGTATTCAATGCCTAACTAGAATTGACAACCCAAAAATATAAAATTTCTAAGAAAAGAATTAGATTTTCAACCCAAAGACGATTCTTCAAAAAAAAAATAAATGTTTTAACTAAACAAGATAAATTTACAAACCGAAATTGAATAGTTACATTTTTGGTTTGAAAAATAGATTTTTTTTAAATAAAAAAAATTAATTTTTAATTAAAAGAATTAAATTTTAACGAAAATAATTAGTTTTTAACTAGAAAAAAAATCTGAACTTAAATGTGAATATTCAACAAAAAAATTAATTTTTTAACCAAATAGTTAAATTTTCGAACTAGACGATGAATTTTCTACTAAAAAAATACCAACTTTCAACAATATACATAGAAAAGTTAATAAATTTTTTACCAAGAAGGTTAAATCTCTATCAAAAATGATAAATTTTTAACAAAATATATGAGTTTTCAAATTATAGTTAAATTTAAGGTCTAATATAGGCATTTTTAACTTAAGAAGATACATTTTCAACCAAACATAGAATAGTTCAATTTTTAGATCGAAAGTTATTTTTAATAACAAAAAAAAACTAGTGATCAACAGAACAGTTAAATTTTTAAATGAAATAATGAATCCTTAAACAAAGAAATTTTCAACTAAAAGCATGAATTTCCAAACAAACAGATGAATCTTCAAGCAAAACTATGTAATTTCTATAAAAAAAATACAAATTTTCGATAAAACATGGAATACGTAGTTCAATTTTTCAAAAAAAATGTTGAACTAAATGGTTGCATTTTAAACCCAAAACATTCATTTTCCACTAAAAAAAAAAGACAGATTTTCAACAAAAAGATACATTTCCAACAACAAAATAAACTAATTTTCAACTAAGACAATCAATTTTTAACAAAAAAAATTAAGAATCAACTAATAAGATTATTGTCTACCACTTTCCACTAAGGATATAGTTAAATTTTCAATTAAAAAAGACTAATTCTCAACGAAAAATGTAATAGTTCATATTTAAATTAAAACATTTTAATTTTTAATTAAAAAGAAAACAGTTGAATTATACCAAAAAAAAAAACGAATTTTCAATAAACAACTTGAATTTTCTACCGATAAGAATGACCATGAAACAAAATTGTTGAATTTTCAACGAAATAATAAAATTAACTTCACCTTCAAATTATGAAAATTTCCCTGACCGGTTTTAAATTTTCTAAATTTCTACAATTCCGTGGCCCTTAGCAGCCCTGACATCTCTTAACTCTTTAAAATAAACCATCCTTTTAAATTTAACTATTGAAAAATCGCGAGTTTATAAACGAATGTTTTCAAATTTCAAATATTTCCATTTCCACATTTGAATGAATATCAATTTTAAAGGTTAACAATTACTAATACTGTCACGCTAAATTCAAATTCTTCCTAAACAATGGTATCGCCCTGGAATGAAAAACTGCGTACAGGTGATGCAAAGGTCGAAAAGCACGTGACAGCTACTAATTTTCCTCGCAGCGCACGGGAAAAACCATTCTGAAAAAAAAGGAAAACTAGAATCTATACCGTTTCCATGACTTCTTCATCGACTGGGTCTCCAGGTTCCGGGTCAGCCCAGTCGACAGCAATTTCGTGGTCCCAAAGGACCACTCTTCCGGGGATGAGCTTTCGACGTGCCATAGCAGCCGAACGATGGTCCTTAAATTCCACGAAAATAAAACCGCGATTTTGAGTACGATCTTCCGAATTAGGATATAGATAAATATCCGTGATACCATTTAAAATTTTAGACAACTCCGCCATGAAATCTTCCTTAGTTTTGTCCTTAGGAACCCCCCCGAAAAAAAGTCGGCAATTATCCATAGATTTAACGACACCGATACGATGTCCGGGCCGAATTTCGGAGTTATTTAACAATCTGCATGCTTCCCGAGCAATCTTGGCATTTTCATAAAGAGCAAAAGCGTAACCGCGAGTGGAACCCGAAAAATCTAACATTAATCTTAATTCAAGAAGTTTACCAATTTTAGACAAATACGGCTCAAGCTCGTCCTCGTAGCAATCACGCGGCAAACGGCCAAGAAAAACTTCGGCACCCTTAGGTCGTTCTTTTTGGTTTTCCACGAGCTCCGGACACGTGAGCCGGCGTTGACCATTTTCTTGCACGATTTCATATTTCGTTCTATTCGCGAGATGCAAGAGCTGAATTGTGATGTCACTTGCAGTGCGTGTCGATAAATCATTAGGCAGGTTGTTGCCTTCTTGGTCCATCTTCAATGATGATCTTCCGTTATGATCTTCAGTGATGATCTTCAGGAGCAGAGGCGAATCGCGAACTTGAGAATTTAGACAGGATTGTACAATATTGAACTTCACTGCCCGCAGATCGATTAAATAAATTGAGCAAACTGGTATAAAAAGATCGTAATGGAGAATCTTGTTCTTGAATTATTCTTATTTGTATTTCACAAAAAATAAATAAAAAAATTTTGACTGAATCAAAGAAAATTTAACATTGAACTTAAATGATCTTTACTTCTCGCAAATCAGTTGCAAAGTGAAAAAGCCGGTGCGTTCGCTACCCCTTCTTCTACTCCCTTTTTCTTGATGGTTCAATTTCGCCGAATCGTAACAGAGAACTCGATTCTTAGACCAATGAGGTGCGATATTTTGAGTGAGGGGTAGAGAATTCTCCGAAGCGCGGACATTCATTTTTTCCAAGAAATTCCTATACTTTAATCCTTTTCTTATATGCAATGGAAATCCACGAATCCTAATTCTAAATTAGGATAAATACTAAATCCTGATTTTACGTAATTCTTTACAAAAGCCTAGGGTGACCAGAGTTCCTGATTTATTACGGCATTTCCTGATGTTTTATCGCTGTCCTGATTTTTCATGCCCGAAAACTAAAATGTCCGAAAACGTCGAATAGCCAACAAAATTGGAACTCTTGAAAAATATTAAAATAATCAACAGATCTTTTTCAGTTTATAATTGCGAATCTTTTTTGTTCAAAATTCAATTAATTAATTAATTAAATAAAAATTTATTAATCCATATTTGGTTGAAAAAGAATGCATTTCGTAAACCAAATCGTCTTTTGGGGTTGAATTAATCTTCTTAGTAAAAAATTCATTTCCTTGGTTGAAAGTTTAACTTTATTGTTTAAAATCCTTTTTTTTTTTGCTGAAAATGAATTTCTTTTTAATTGAAAATAGTCCATGTTTGATTTATAATTTATATTCTTTAGTTGAAATTTGAAGTATTTCGTTAAAAATTATTGCATTTTTTGAAAATTCGACTGTTGTGGTAGAATATTAATGTCCTGGATGAAAAATTCATCTTTTTTCTTAAAAAAATAATTTTTTGGTTAAAAATTTAATTACTTTGTTATCGGTTTGTTAAATATTAACCATTATGGTTGAATATTTATCCTTGTAGTCGAAAATTCATTTATTTGGTTCCAAAATTCATTTTTTAGTGAAGATTTATCGTTATAGTTCAAAATTAAGTTTTTGTTGGTTATGGCTTAACCCATTTTGTTAAAAATTCTTTTCTTTTTTTTTTAAATTAATTTTTTTTTAACTAATCCGCGTTTGGTTGAAAGTTTATTTTCTTTAGTTGAAAATGCAACTGCTTAGTTTCAAAGTCATGCTTTTCTTAAATTCGTTTTTTGTGGTAGAATTAATCTTCTTACTAAAAAAAATGCCTCTTTGTTTTTGAAAAATTATCTTTTTCTCGAAAAATTCAAGTATTTAGTTAAAATTTAATTTTTGTATTGAAGATTCATCGTTATAGTTAAAAAATTATTTCTTTGGCTGAAAATGTAACTATATTGTTAAAAATGATTTTTTTTCGCTTGAATTTTTTTTTACTGAAAATGTAACGGGTCAGTGTTTGGTCGAAAATCGCACTAGAATGGGAAAACGGATAATCCGCCAAGAATTTTTAAAACTTTTAATAGCAAACAAAGCCCATTTTATATAACCACAAATAAGTATGCACCTCTGATAAAATCAAATTTTTCTTTTATTAAAATATTCCATTTTTACGATAGCAATGTAAAATTACAATCACTTTCAAATTTTTAATTTTTGAAGATCGAACGTACTCAAATTCGAACTTTTCCACATTCAATAAGTTAAAATGAAGAGTGTGTCCGCCCATATGAAATGTTCAAAAATGATAATAATTAAAACTGAAACCCCATATTTTTAATAAAATTTGCCAAATTTTATAAACCTGAGTTTCCCTGTAAGGCTACAGTTCAATGATAATTTATTAAGTTTAAAAAATACTTAATAAATTGAAACTATACTCTTTTCAACGTCCAATATCACTTCCATATTTCAAACTTCACACTCTTTTGCCCCTTTTTCAAGAATTCTTTTTTTTCACCTGTTTTTAAAATACTTACTCTTTTTTCGTTTTTCTCTTAAATTGAATTGAAAAATAGAATCCAATAAGAGAATTAAACTATTTCAGTTTAAAAGTTAATTTTTTGAAAATTCCATTATTTTCGTGAAAATGCCACAATTTGGTTAAAAATTCATGTTTTTTGTCAAAAATTTAACTACATAGTTGATATTTAGCGTTTAATTTTTTGTTGAAAATTAATTATCATAACTGAAAATGTAACTACTATACATTTCAGCTTGAGAATTTGTTTCTTTTACTTAAAAATTCAACTAATTTGTTGAAATTTCATTTTTTTTTTAAATTCAACTATTTTGAAGAAAATTGGTCTTTTGGCTTAAAAAATCAAGAATTTGGTATTAAACTGAACTATTTGGTTAAACATTAACTTTCTTGTTGAAAATTCATCTATGTTGGTAGAAAATAGAGCTATTCAGTCGAAAGTTCATCTACTTTCTTTAAAATTCATTCTTTTGGTTGAGGATTATCTCTTTGGTAGAAAATTTAACGGTTTTGTAGAGCGTTGAAATCTTCGCGTTTGTTCGTTTAGGATTTATAATTTTAGTCAAAAGTGCATCTCTCTGGTTGACAATTGAACTATTTTGTTGAAAATTAATTTTTTTGGTTGCAAATTAATCGATTTGTTTGAAAATAAACTTTTTGGCAGAAAATTCAACTATTGTTTAAGAATTAAATTATTTATTTAAAAATTTAACTGTTTTGTAGATACTTAGTCTTTTTGCCTTAAAAATTCAATCATTCTGTTAAAAATTAATATTTTTAAAGATTCACATCTAATGGAGTTGAAAAGTCGTTTTTATTTGATGTAAAATTATTTTTTGTATCTGAAAATGTTAATATTCCATTTTTTTTCTAGGAAATTTCACTCTTTCTAAGTTAAAAATTAAACTACTTCCTAAAGAATTCGTCTTTTTTGTTTGAAATACTTTGAGAGCTTTTAAAGTCTCTTTAAAGACTTTTTAATATCCTGAAAATTCCTTGGAATTTTTAAAATAACGTACAATATTTCAATTACTTCAGATTATTGAAATTAATAAAAAATTCCTTTGAATATTTTTAAATTCCCTAAAATTGTTCAAATCATTTGAAATCCCTTGAAATTTTTTAAAGCTCTTGAACATTTTTTTAGAGCTTTTAAAAATATCCCAAATTCTTTAAAATCCATTCAAATATTTGAAATCATTTTACAATTCCTTGGAATATTAAAAAATCATTCAAATCCTCAGAAATCCCACAAATTTTGACATTAAATGATTTGAAACCCATTCAAATATTATAAAATCCATAGAAATCGTATCAAACCCCTTAGAGTCTCTCAAAATATGTCTTCCGAATTTCTTTAAAATTCATTGAAAATTCTTAAAATCCCTTAATAAAATCGTAATCTCTTCAAATCCCTTGGAGCATTTAAAAAAACTCCTTTGAAATCCCATCAATTTATTGACATTCTTTCAAATATTTTTGAATTATTAAAATCTATTAAAAAATGGCTTGGAATATTTTTAAATGCCCTTTAATATCTTAAACCCTTTAAAATCCATTCAATGGAATCAATAGAAAAAAATTACATAGAATTTTTAATTCCCTAAAAGTTTTCAAATTCTTTGAATTTTTATTAAGCTCTTGAAAATTAGTTGGAATTTTCCTAAATAACCTACGATATTGAAAAATCTTGGAAAATCCTTTGTAATCCCTTGAAATTTGTTTAAGCTCTTGAAACTTCGTTGGAACTTTTAAAAATACCCTAAAATCTTCAAAATTCTTTGAAATCCCATCCATTAATTGAAATAAAATGTAAATCTTTGAAATCACTCAATTTTTATGAATAAATAATTATTAGAAATCTATTGAAACATTATAAAATCTCGTGAAATTACATGAACATTGATTAAAATACCTTTATAGATTTTAAAACCCCTTAAAATCATTTAAATTCTCAAAAAATCTTATGAAAGTTCTTGAAATCTTTGAAAGTAAACTAAAACTATAGATCCTATAAAATCGTTCCATATCTTCAATATTCTCTTTTAAAAAAATTTAATCTCTTGAAATTTTTTTAATGTCAAAAGTTCCTTGGATGTGTTAAGAATAACAAAACTTCAAAAATATTGAAACCTATTCAAAATTACTTAGAATTTTTTGAATACCCTAAAATATTAAACAACTTTTGAAATTACTTCGAATTATGGAAGGCAATTAAAAATTCTTGGAATCTTTTAAAACTGCTTAAAATTCTTCAAGTGTACTTTGCAAATTTTTCTAATTGTTTCAATATCTAGAAAATTACTTTTCAGATTTCTATAAAATAACTGTTTTTAAAGACAAAAAGATTAATTTTAGGTTATCGTACTCACTTCCGATCAAAAATGGTGTAAAAGTATCACAAATTGGAAAAAATAGTGTAATAAAATTTTTTTAGTATTAAACTTATGTGCAGTCTGAAATCCAAAAATTTGCAATAGAAAATTAACATTATTTTTTAAACAGAATTTCCAGTTTTCTAAACTAATATTTTAGAAGTGTTAAAAATGAACTTCAAGTTTTGTGTAAAATATTATTCTTTAGTTGACAGAACCCAATAAGAAAATCTAACTATTGTTGGTTGAAATTATTTGGATGAAAATGCAATAATTTTGTAGAAAGTCATACTTCTTCGTTGATAATTCAACTACTATTTTGTTGAACATTCATCTTTCTAGTTTAAATGTGTATCGCTTTTGTAGAAATTGAGTCTTCTTGTTAAAAATACAACTGCCTGGTTACAAATTAATCTGCTTCGGTGAAATAATAAGTTTTTTTGCTGAAAATTAACTTTTTCGTTGAAAATTCGCCTTTTTGGCAGAAAACTCAACTCTTTAGTTGAAAAGTTTAAATATAAACTATTATATTTTTCGTTAAAAATTCCACTACTACATTTTTAGTTAAAAATTGACATTTGTTAGAATATAAATTCTATCACTAAAGGTAAAAGTTTTGCGAAACGAAAGGTTCTCAGGTTCAAAAAAATTCAAGGTGCAAAGAAAATGGTCCCAGTTTTAATTTCTTTAAACATAATTTTTATCGAAATTCCTACTGAAATAAAGTACATAAACATAGTCTATGGTCAATTTTAGTCCCATACTTTGTTTACAAAAAAAGTTTTAACGTTCAAAGAAAATTCAGTCACATCAAAAATTTCACGGTTTGCAAAAATTTTTTACGACCCATGAAATAAAAAAATTAAAACTCTAAAGCTAAAAATTTTTCCATTTAAGTAATAAAAACTGAGCTGAAAATCGTTTTGAGCAATTTCAAGCTAGAAATATTTAAAACTAAACGATTACATTTTTGTTATAAGCTGAATAATTCTTAAATTAAAAGTTCAATTATTTCCATTTTAAATCATTTAAAAATCCTCAGGAAGCTTCGACATTTTATTTCGAACCCTTGAAACATCGAAATATCGTTTTACTCTTATTCAAATTTTCAATTATTTAAAAATTTTTTTCAGAACTTCTAAACATCTTTTATAATGATTCGAACTCTTCCTAATTTTTTTTTAATCCTATAAAATTAAAGATATTGTTGACAATTTGGCAAATATTTTAAAATATTCTCTTAAAAGTATTTTTTTCAAAATAAAAATTTATTTTCAATTTTCCTAGTCATCTTAAGTAAATGTTTTTTAATGTTTGGAAGCCTTTCATTATTCTTAAAAAGCATCTAAATTTTTCTTTCTAAATCTGCAAAAATCTATTTTTTTTTTAAATTATGCTGTGGGCTATTTGTACTATAATTTAGGTTCGAATAGTCGGATTTTAGTGGTATACGTATACATCGTTCAAATTATTTGAAATCATTCAAAATTAAAAATTAATTTTGAATCTTTTCAGGCCTTCTAAATATCTCTTCATCTTAATCGAATTATTAATTTTGAATGAACAATAAAGTATGTCTAATTAGCAATTGTCATTTTTCTTAATTAAAAACTTTCGAATTTTAGGCTCAAACAATATTTTTAATTTAATAAAAGCCTCTGATTATGAATCTATTACTTTGAAGTTATTTTAAAATTGAAAATATTTTATAAAGTTTTAATGAGGCGTTTACATTTGTTTAACTACATTAATGAATTATATTTAATATTATTATTATTCACTTGCTAATCCTTAATTTATAGTTCAATTTAAAAAATCATTATAATTTATAATCACATTTGATCCATTAAAAAGTTTTTCTATCCAAAATTTTATATTTCAAACGCAACTAATTTCTAAGTCTTTAAACTTTATTTTTAAATTGTTTGAATAAAAAATGCACAATTAAAAATTAAAATCCAAAATGTGTTAGTAAAAGATTTTCGAATTACGCACTGCAAACTGAATGATACAATTGAAACGGATAAAAATTTAACTGATGATTTAAGTAACTTTTGAAATCAAATTTGGAGAATTTTTTGTTTAAAAGTATGTGATATTCCCGGTCAAAAAATAAATTTACTCTTATTTCCCGGCCCAGCGGCCACCCTGAAAATTCAACTTCTGGTTAAAAATTTAGATTTTGTTTAAAGTTTGTCTTTTGCCTGAAAGTAATCACATAACCAAATATTAAATCAGTACACACTAGGTAAAAATCTTCAACACAGAAAAAAAATTGAAAAAGTTATTAAAAAATAATATATTTTCGAATCGGTTAGATTCTAGAAATAAAAAAAAATACAAATTTAATCATTTTTCTCATTAAGAGATCATAATTAGTGTCAATTAATTGCATTCTTAATTTGTCATCACAATAAGATTCTAGGAATAAAAATATGTACAAATTGAATAAATATTGTCATTAAGATACCATGATTTGGTGTCAAATAATTGCGTTATTAATTTGTCACTACAAATTATCAAAGTCCAATTCTTTTAATTTAATGTCACCTAAATTTGGGTTATAAGTCTGCTTTTCTGTTTTCGAAGTCATAATCTCGAGAACATTACATAAATTTTTGTACGTTTCTACTACTTGCAAAACTTCAGTGTCAGGTTCGGGAAAATTCAGCCCTTTTTCAATCACTTCGAAGACTTTCTCTAAACTCTCCTCGAATTCGTCAATCTCTTTTGTTGCTTCCAGCTCTTGGTTTAGTACCGCGTTTAACATTTGTGCCTGCCAACAAAAATAGTTTATTTAAAAATGATTATAACGTATATGAATTTGATATTATCCATTTATACACTTTTAACACAAAATTGTTTCGATTTAAAATTTGGAAGGCGTTCAATTGAAATTAATCAAATTTCCAACGCTCTCAACTTTGATGATTTTATTTTAACAATTTGAAATAGAAATCTGAATTGAAAATTTACCCTTTTCATTCGATTTTGCAGACTTTCTAATTTGTCGTTCAGCTCTTTGAATTCCTCATCCGTGTATTGAACTGCTTGGCATTTATCTTCTTCGAGCAAAACGTTGTCCGGAACCGCAATGTATTTTTCGACAATTTTCTGTAAAACATAAAAACATCGATTGTTGTAAGAAATTAGCTCGTGCAAATTTTAATTTAACTAGAAAACAAACACGTCGCAAAAAAAAGTATTTTTGATTAATTTAGAACTTTAATTGTAGATTCTAATAATTAGAATAAGGCCACCAATTCTATAAAAACAATACAAATAATTTTTTTTATCCAGAAATACTCTTGAAATATTTTGAAACCTTTCAAAACTTCTTAAAATACCTTGGAATTTTCTGAAACCCCATAAAATCCCTTGAAATAATTTCCAATACTTTGAAAACAAAATAGTTAAATTTTCAACCAAGAAAAACATGAATTTTCAACAACTTAGTTAAATTTTCAACCCGAGATGAATTTTAACTAAAATGATAATTAATTTTGTTATGTTAAATACACCTCAACTAAAATGTATTATTAATTTTTTAAAAACAGTTGCACCTGTATTTAAAAAATTATGACATTTTTATGAATTTTCAACAAAATAGATTAATTTTGAACGTAAAACATACATTTTCTACCGAAAAGAAAAATTTATTGTGATTTTTCCACCAATAAGATGAAGTTTTTATTAAAAAAAAAAAGAACGTATTCAATGAAAAATGGAATAGTTTTTTTTCAAAAAAGTTGAGTTTTCAAATTAAAAAGTCGAATGTTTAAGAAAAAGTTTGACTTTCTATTCCGAAAAGACCAATTATCAACAAAAAATTTAATTTTTAACAATAAAAAATCAAAATCCTATTAGAAGAGGTGAATTTAAAATAGATAATGAAAAATGTTCAATCCAAATTGAATAGTTAAATTTTTAGTTAAATAATAATTTTCAACCAGAGATGAATTTCCAAATAAATTTATAAATCTTCAATTAAAATAGATTACTTTTCAAACAAACAGTTGTACTTTTAACAAACAAAAAAAGATGCAATTTTTAACTGAAGAATTCTCAACCAATAAAATTTAATTTTATAACAAAAGATATAAGTTCCCATCCAAAAAGTTAAAATTGTAGGTTAAAAAGTCGAATGTTTTCGAAAAAGTTTAATTTTCAACTAACAAAGGACGAGTTTTCTACTACAAATTAACAAAAATGTTGAGTTTTCAATCTAAAAAGTCGAATGCTTCGAGAAAAAAATTTGACTTTTAATCCGGAAAAGATAATTTTTTCAACAAAGAAGTTCATTTTTAACCAAGAAAGATGAATTATCAACCAAACAGTTGAATTTTCAACGAAAAAAAAAACAAATAATTTTTTAGCCAAAAAGTTGCACTTTAAAGCAAAAAGCGAGAAATTTTCAACAAAAAAGTTAAATTTCCAACCAAAATTTCGAACAAAAAGGATTACACTGCAAACAAAATCAATTGCATTTTCAAGCAGTTGACTTTTTATGACACGCAGATGAATTTTTTAGAAGTTGTATTTTCGACAAAAAAGTTTATTTAAAAACAAAAAAGATGACATTTCTACCCAAAAATATGTCTTCCACCAAAAAAGATCAATTTTCTTTGCAAAAAAAATTACTTTTCAACAAATTAGTTGAATTTTCAATAAACGAATTAAAGTTTCAACCAAATAATACAATTTTTACCCCAAAAAGATTAATTCTGAATTAAAATTTTAAAAGTTGAATTTTCAATTAAAAAGAATCACTTTCATGTAGAAATAATTTGATTTTCTTATTGAGTTATATAAATTCACTTCACATTTAAGCACAAAAACGAGGAAAAAGAGAGCAATAGGAGAGATTCTGATATTTAATAGCATTTTCGTACCACAGATAACAATAGATTCAATACGAAAAGTTACTTTTTTTAGATAAAATCTTTAAAAAGTGACTGCCCTGGATATCTCGTAACTTCACATATTTTTGTAGGATTTTATTTTAATCCATTTTATTCCAAAGCGGACTTTATTGCCAAGATTCTAGGGGAAATATGTAAGGACGCCCGACGCGACTGAAGCAACAGGTGGCTTCCCGCGGGTTAGAAATTACATTCAAATCAACCTTCGTTATCGTTTAGGTTCCTTTTTTTTTCTAAAAAATATAATTAATAGATTCTTATCATTTTTCACATATTTTTCAAATATTTAACATGTTTCTAACACTTTTTTAATAATTTACTTGAGAGGTAAATATCTTAAACGTCGGAAACCACCTGTTGATTCAAGTCAGCTTCACGAAAAGCAAAACAGTTTGTTCGGAAATACCTCGATATTTTTCAAATACGGCTGTGCTCCCTGAATGTAGGCCTTTCTCAACTCCTTTATGTTAGCTTTGAGAGTGGCCTTTCCTTCTTCATCTGGCTGGTATTTCTTCTCCAAAGCTTCATACAAATTTCGACATCGTGATTTAATCTTCGATTCAACGACATCTTTGACTGAAAAGACGAGGAATTTGTTAAAAATGGCCAGTACCTCTTTAAAATCAGGTTTAGTTATACAATTATCCTCAAAAGATGCTGATTATTAATTAATGATCTCACAAAAATATAGAATTATTTCTTGACTGAGAAGGTTGAGATAAAGTTGAAAAACGTTAATCCACCCATAAAAAATTGAAAAGAATGTATGGAAATTACTGTACTTTGGAGAAAATAAAAACGCCTACTTTTGAAAAATGCCAGGCGCCTAAACAAAGGACGCGAGGAAGAAAAAGCGAGAGAACAAAGAAAGCGTCACTTTTGACTAGAATCAATATTTCAGTTCACAAAAGCAGAAACTTGTTACTCAGTTGGCAAAAACTGAAGAGATTTACTGTGCGTGACCCAAGGTCAAAAAAAAAGTGCAAAAATCTAAAACTTCATGGATGACAGGAGCGTGGGGAAGTCATTTTGCCACTCAAGACATAGTTTTATTTTAAAAATCAGCAGTCGTGGGAAACTTTTATGATGGGAAGAAAAGGTTGGCGATCTCTGAATAATCGGCAGAGATCTTGCAGCAGATTGAAGGAAGCTAAAAAACTGAGAGCGTCAGCCTTTGTGATCGTCTTCGTCCAACGAATGCGGGAGTGTTCCAAGCATTGGACGAGTGTGACTCTAGTCATGATCAAATTCACATGAAACTAAAGTCCACTCGTCCAGCAATTGAAACTTGTCAAAATCCAGTGGGCAGCAGGTCCAAAGAATAAATCTGAAAAGCATACACAAAGAGAAAGTCAAGTCAAAACGGTGGCGTCTTACGGGTCGCGTAAACGGTTCTCGAGTGAAAGCCGAACAGCTGCATTTCATATTCTTCGCGCTTGCGCTTGCGAAGACAAGCCATCGTGTCCAAAAAGCACGCCGATTTAAATTTAAAATCACGTAATCACTGCTTTTTTTAAATTCCGAATTCCTACAAGATTCCGCGAGAATGAAGAGCCCAGTACAATTGACGTCCGTTGCAGTCCGTTACTCCGTTGACAAATGAACATGGCGTCGATTGCTATTGCTTGAGTATGCCTTGGTTGGAGAGCCTGCTTTGTCCGCAGCGCCCCCATTCGCCTCATTCCTGTGGCGTCAGTGCCGTAGCTATTATTTTAAAAAATTTGGTCCTGCATTTAATTTAATTCAATTTCAATAAATATTTATTTTTCATGGCACATACAATTTTCTCTGAAAAAATTAGTCCCCTGAAGGTTTTCAAAAAAATGTTCAATTTTTATTTAATTAGGCCAAGAGTGTTAGCTTGTTCAATTTTATAATTAAAGTAAAAACCTGTCTTTTTTGGGAATAATCCACTTGAATTAAGTATTTTTACATACTTAAGCACATGTTTTTAGGGGACAATAAGAGATCGAGTTCATTAACCAACATTTTTTGACTGACGATTGTGTTTTTAACCACAAAAAAATGAATAATTGAAAATTAAATTTTGCATTAAACTACGCAAGATACGAGAAAAGATAAGACGCCGAAAACTGTGCATCTGAGAAACTTCTCCAAATTTGTTTATTAATGAATCTTTGATAGGTCGTGTAGTTTTTTTTCGTAAAAAACAACATAGATAATTTTTTCGGAAAACGACACAAGCTATGAACAAATTAATGAACAAGAATTATTCACTCGAAAAAGGAGCTATAAATTATTTCGATCATTTAAATAAAAAACGCGTTATTTTTGTTTTAATCATAAAAAATAACTTAAATCTAAATTTTAATAATACATTTTTAGACATTTTTGTTTTAATCGTAAAAAATAACATTAAAGGTCAAAATTAATTAATTTTTGGAAGAACAACACAAGGTACGAAAAAAAATTAAAAGAAAAAAGTTGTTCAACCAAAAAAGATCTGCAAAATTTGTTTTATATTTTTTAATGTTTTAACAAAATAATAACAATACATCTATTTCAATATCAATACATATTATGAATAGTTATAATATAAATTTATTGAAATGATACATTTTCTAGGATAGTTCAGAATTAAAACACATCAAACTCTCGCGTTCAGTCACCCCGTTCTCAGCCTTCCTAGAACTGCTGGCTTTCTTAGTTTCTCAGGGGAGCAGAGCGAAAGCGGTTACTCTCTAGATATTTTTTGCTCTCGCGATATATATTCCAATTAGAAACGAGTCAGGCCGCCCTCACTGTTTACGTTTCGATCCCCCCGAAACTAGTCCAAGGCTATTTGAAGGCAACCCCCGAGACTTTCCTGAAAGCGAGAGTTTGGCTAATGCAAAATAAGGAACAAATATTAAAGTAATCATGAAAAATAACATTTGTACTTTATTTTTTGCGAGTTGCGTGGTGAGAATGTATTGTTAAAGCCGAAGGAGCTTTAACAAAAGAGAATTCACTACCGAGCATCGATAAATCACATTATCGAGCGCACGAATCGCGAGATACATATATTGTCGAGGCCTAGCCCCCGGTGAGCTCAATCTTCCGAATTTTTAAGAAAATTCTTAGGGCTTTGCACTTTAGTCAAAATTTGAAAATGTCTTTTAGTGTTTCGTTTACCGAACGAATTTTGACCGGGCAAAAACTTCTCACGACCAAAATTCGGAGAAAGGTATAATACCATTTTTTTATAACGTTTCAGATCAAACTTATCAATAATTTAGGAGCATTAATGATTTTATTTTATGACGGCGCTTGAGTATTCGAGTTTACTACACACATAAGACATAAGCATATGGTATGGGGCCAGTGATCCCAGCTTTGGCATGCACACGTGTGTAGACGTGCCTGACTACCTGCGCTAGGATGCTCATGATGAACACGACGGACAACCCATTACCAGGGCAACAGTAAGTTACGTTGCATTCCTCTCATGCATAATTAGCGCAAGCGCAGTAATTGTACTGTTTGGGGCATATCCAACCCCATAACCATGGTTTGGGGCTTACCGCCGATCCAGTATCTACAGTTCAGTGAAAAATATGCTTCCAAACATCGATAGTTCAGAGAAAAATATATACTTATTAATAAAATCTTGCTTTAAGGGTGTTGGTTAAATCCGACTTTGAATTTTTTTATAGGTACGGTACTGACTCAATATATATTTTTTCCAAAGGTTTTGCGAACGAAAGAAATAAAACTTGTCGAATATCCGGGGTTTTGCGAGATCATCGGATCAATAAAATGTTGGGAAATCAAAAGATTTGTTGAGGAAATGATTATTTTCACGACAAATATGAATTTTGCGAAAGATAGAAATAAGCGGGTAGCAGACGACAGCATTTGAACGGTTAGAATCGTTTGCCCTGTTTGTGTCTTATAACTGCATCTGTAATCAGCCACCAGGCTAGCTGCCAACTTCAAGCCATACCCCGAATAGCATGGCGTTACGAATCAAAAGTTTCAAGTTAAAAAAATAACCCCGCATAAAATCATGTGGCCTAAAACGTGTGATGCTAATAAAAATCCATTTTTGAACAATTAGCACCAAATTTTGCACACATATTCTTTAAGCTTCCTGACAGGTCGTAAGGGGTGAAGATCCGAGGAGGGCCATCTGCCGCAGTTTTCGACCAATCAGCATCGAATTTTTCACGCATATTGTTTGAACTCTTGGGCTATTTTTTGAAATATATGAAAAATTAAAGTATGGGTGGGGGGAGTACTGGAGTAAATTTCTTATAAATAAAAACAATTACAATTTTCTGTATTTAAATTAATATTTCTGTTTTACGTGGTCAGTTTTCTCCCAATTGAGTTTCCGACTTGAGTACGAATTATAATTTAAAATTTAGAAACGCCTTTTTCATTTTATGTTTTACAATTTTTTAATTCTTTTTTCGCATTTAGAGTTTTTGTTAATCTTTGTACAAATTTTACACGTGATTTGGAATTTTTGTAATCTGAACTCCACAACTTAAATACAGTTTTCATAATCAAAATTCGAAAAATACAGTTTCCATGTTCTGTATTCAAGTGTTTATTTCTATTTTTCTTCCTCAGAGTTTTCTCAACTTAAGTTCAAATTTCCCTATCAACTTCGCATTTTTCAAATCAAAATTCTACTGTAAATACTAAAAAATTATTGGTGATTCCATTTCAGTACTTTCACAGTCAAACTTGATATCAAAAGAAAACATGCAAGTAACATCGAATGCACTAAAAAATTGACTCTCCATTCAAAAGTTAAGTTATTCTTAAGGGCATGTGACACAGCTAAATACCTATATTACCGACCTCACTTTTTCAGTTCACTGAATGTTTTTTTAAACCTAAGAACTTTTTTTATAAATAA
>NC_046663.1:71520730-71566599 GCF_010883055.1 Belonocnema kinseyi
ATTTCAACAATCAATTCCAACGGCATCAGCCGGTAACGTTGTACACGAAAATACGAAACCTGGCGGCCACTAGACGAGGCTCTAGAGAGTTCGTATTTTCTTTATTGTTTCTCACTTTATTGTTCTCTAATACATTTACCAAAGTTTCAGCTCGATATTTTATTTACAAAAAAAGTTCTTAGGTTCAAAAAAACATTCAGTCAACTGAAAAACTGTGGTCGGTAATATAGGTATTTAGCTGTGTCACATGCCCTTAAGTAATAAAAAGTTCATCATTTTTTTATAAGTTCATACAACTTTTATTGTGTTTCTGTTTGTTCTTGATGTTCTTGATGCTAGTTTTTTAAATAGATTCCCGAAATTTTCGATAGCTTCCCGAATTTTTGAGGGCTAGAAATCTATAAGAGTGCTCAATAGTGAAAATAGAAAAAGAGATAGACAATGATTCAAATGTTATATGTATAATGGTATATTAAAGAGATAGAACGAACAATAAGATAAGGGTCCTCGATCCGTTACAAGGACCAAACAGCTCGAGGGCCACACTCTCATCGCGTCAGTTGCATCAGGTTGCATCATGCCTCTAAATCCAACACAGAAATCGTTTGCGCGCGCCATGCCTGTTTACGTTTGGACTGTCTGGATTTACAAGTTCGGACATTGCTTGCTGTGGACTTCACCGTAAATCCAGACAATGCAAACGTAAAAAGGCAGTGCCATTAGTTCTAAGAACGCCATAAACTCGGAAATCTTAATTCCAAGTTCCAGTGTATTGAGCATGGGGATAGGAAAAGGTAGCCTTTTAGGAATTCAAAGCAACCCATTGAAAGAAGTAGAATAGTTCTATCTTTTCCTATCCCCCAATTTCTACACCTTTCAATCTTTCTACTTCCAATCGGGATGAAATTCTTCGGAAAAGTCAGAAGATCAATAATTATTAACAAAGTTTTGATATGTTTCGAGCAAAATATTCTAAGCTTCAAGAATTTTTTTCCAACTATCATAATAGACGAGAAACGCTGAAAACAAAATTTACAGCTGAAAGATTAAACAATTATTTTAAGTAACGTAATTTTTTTTAAATTTTATATTACATTCATAAATACATATACTGAATCTGACTTCATTTGTTCATAAAAAGACAATTTCCGTTTGTCAGGCGAGATTGCACAATGAGGTTCAGAACAGTTTTGAGATTTATATAACTTAATTCGATGCGCAGTAGTATTCTATTGACCTACTATTGCGCAGTAGTTTTTTGGCCCTTCTGGAATACTACCGGTTATACGTTGTATGATTACTTTTTATATTTAAACAAAGTTTTAAAACCAGAAAAATTCAATTTTATTATTTTTTTTAATGTGGAAAACAATTCAGATGCATATGTTTTATGGTATATTCAAGTGGGTAAAACAAACTACTGCGCAGACGTAGGTGCTATATAATAGTAGTGCGCATCGAATTAATTACTTATTTCGATCTGAAACATTCTAAAAAAACTTTTTTACTTTTCTCTGATTTTTTGTCGAGAAGAATGTGCCTGCTCAAAATTCCCTCGATACACGAAAGACTAGAATACCTCAAAGTCAAATTTACGCTCGGTATCAAACAGAAAAAAATTATTTAAATTTTTAAGCACGCATTTAAAAATTCTGATTACTCTTATCAGTAGAAGGCCACTCTAAAGTGCAATCTTTGAGAATGCCATTGAAAATAAATGTCAAAAACTGACAAATTAACTGAGCACGATTTGAAATAAAAAAATAATTTAAATGGATTTTCCAAAAAAATACAGTTTTTACTTTAATTTAAAAAAAATAACAACAATAAAGAAATGTTACAAACATTTCAGTCTTTTAACCTGAAAATAAATTTAATAATAAAAACCCCCAATAAAAAGTCATGTTACGTCACTGGTTGGAATTACTTTACATTTTTTAGGTTCCGATACACAATTCAACAAAAATATATTATAGATCGCCTAAAAAAATAAAAAATCAATATTTCGGAATATTAAATCATAAACATTGTTTTCTTTAAAGCAACCAAATAAAAATGAATAAAAGGTTTTATTTTACCAGATTTTCTCCGACAAATATCAAGCTAGGTTGATTTTAATAACTGCCGACAGAGGGCGAAGAATCCTGAGTCAATTTAAATAACAAATGGCGGACTGTTGTGCTGTCAATTTATCGTCCTGTCAAGAAAATTAGTGTATTAATCATAACCAATGTATCATTCTCAATCAAAGAAAGTAGAGTTTTTTTAATCGACATAGTGGCATTAATATTCACTGGTTTCATCTACTGGAAATTGTTTGATTCATTTTGGAAAGTGAATTTTGTACCCAGTTTTTATAGTTCCTAGGTGTTTATATCCTTTTGATCGAACTCGAACGGCTCCAGGATGTCTACGTCAATGATGTCTGGTGCGAAATTACAGGACGATATGAGCAGCATACCTCTCGCTGATGACGATCCCCAAGGTATGTAATTTCAGACTTCATTGACCTACTTCATTTTTATATAATTTTTCAAGATTTCGTTTTAGAATTTTGTTTTAGAAATTGGAAGCAAGTGAAAAATTTTGTTCGCTAGCTATATTCCTATTTCTTCGCCTTTTTTATTTTCAGTACCTATCTACGTATTTTCTGTTTTATTTTTTAGAGATATTTATAGGTCAGGTTCGCCTTAAGCAAAAACATACAAATTTTGACAATAATTTACTAGAAAACATGCGTTATTTTTTTATGTCTCTCACGCAATTTTTGGATTAAAATAAGAAAAAATAAACGCAAGCACAAGGTTATTGTGCAATAAATAGACAATCTATTCGTTGCATTTTTATTCAAAAATACTAATTTCCTACGAAAAACGCTAACATAACAAAAATAAGTTAAAAGTTTTTTTTTTAGTTTAAATACTGAAGTCAAAGTTAAATTCTTTTTTATTTAAAATAAAAAGTTTCCGTTGGAGAACACTATCACAGAACGTAACGAAATATTGTTTGATTATTATTATATTATTTTCGAAAAAATCTGCTTTTTTCGTGTTTTTTTTTTATCATGGATTGAAACGTTTATTTATTCATTTCGCATGTAAAATTATGCAAATAATTAAGTTTTCACACTTTTGTATGGAATTTGTGTATTTAAAATCAGAATTTTCTTCTGTTTTTAATTTTCTTCGACTTTGAACTGTTGAAAATTCAGTTTTCAATTTTCTCAACCTCAATATTCTTCGATTTTTAACAGTTAAATTTTTAACTGCTAAAAATTCAATTTGTTTTGATGTGAAACGCTAACATAATAAAAAATTATTCAAAAATTATGAATCTTCCTTGAAATCTAATGACTTTTCAATAAATATATCAATTTCTAACGAAAAAACATTAAAATAATCCAAAATGTTCAAGCTTGTAAATTATTATTTTCTGAAATAAAAATCATTGGATTTAATACTATCGATTTTTCTTTAAAATCCCGATTACAGGTTGAATTGAGCAAAATAACCCAAAGTTGTTAAAAATGGTCAATATTTGTTTTAAAAATTGTTTGAATAACAATAATTACCGACGAGAAAAATTTATTTAACATAAGAATCAATTTTTGCAAATTGTAAATCTTTTTTAAGTTTAAAGATTTTTGTATCAAATAATCGATTTCATGTGAAAAACCTGTATTGTATTGTATTGTATTGTATATATTGTAAAAGTTTTTATCTTTTTTTTTTAATCGTATGATTTTTTACTAGAAATACCTATTTCTGGTCTAAAACACCAACATAGCCTAAACTTTTTTTGAAAATATGCGAATCTTCTTTGAAATATTACAACATAAAGCAAAATCGTAGTTTAAAAGTTCTAAATCTTGTTCAAATTATAATGATTTTGGTTGAAAAATTCCGATTTTCGACGTAAAACGCAAACGTCACGTAATGATTGTTAAAAAATTATAAACCTTTTGAAATCTAATGGTTTTTTAAAACAATAATGCTAAGTTTAAATCTAAACACGATCCGAAATTGGTAAAAGATTCTAAATATTGCTCAAATAATAATAATTTTGGTTTGAAAATACCAATTTTCCTTGTAAAACGGCAGCGTAAGGTTAAATTGTTAAAAAATTATGAACCTTCAAAAGTTTAATAATTTTGGTTTAAAAATGGCAACCTTCCGTAAAAAGTAATAATAAAACCGAAACATTTCTCATCTTTGAAATCTAGTAATAAGTTATATGATTAAAAATACACATTTCTGATGTAAAACACTAAAAAACCTAACAATTTTAGAAATGTTAAGTCTTCGAAACTTTATGATTTTTTATAAAAATTCTTTTTTGAAAATACTAATTTCCAGCGAAAAGCACTAACATAAAGTTATGAGATAATTTCAAAGTTGTAATGTAGCCTTTAGTGAATGCGACATTTTCGATATACTTTTTTAGATTACGTTTTTTATGTAGATAAAACGAATTTTGCAATTAAAAAAATTATTTTCCTGTAGTGATTATTCCTGAGGAAGAAAACGATAACTCTAACAGATCCGATGTCTTAATGCACGGTCGTAGTATGGACTCGATTCCATCCACCTTCACTAATGGAAGTTGCAGTCCCAATAGTAAGTAACATTTTTTCGAAAGCGTGCTTAATTTTTTTAAATTGCAATTTGAATAACAATTATTCTTCATTTGTAAAATTAGCTTTATATTACTGTATTTAACAATTTTGTGGAAAATTCGTTTTTTTTTTAATTAATTGCTTTAACTGAAAAATTAAGTATTCTATTTTTTGGTAACTTGATCGTTTTCCGTTGAAAACTCAAGTTTCTGGTTGCAAATTCATGTATTTAGTTGAAAACTCGTTCTCTAATGTTATAAAATTAATCTACTTTGCAATCATTTTTTTCCTTGAAAATACAACATTTTGCTTGAAATTTTTTCTCTCTTGATCGAAAAAATCTTTCCTAAATGAAAATTCAACTCATGTTGAAAAGTCGTATTTCTTTATTGAATTTACCTGGTTTTGATTAAAAATTAAAATCGGATTTTGTTGTAATATCAACTACTACATTTTTCGTTGAGAATTCATCTTTTTTGGAATGAAAATGTTATCACTTGGTAGGAATTTAAATTCTTTCATAAAAAATTAATGTTTTGCTTGAAGATTCATTTGAATTGAGAAATCATATTTCTGGTGAGAAATTCGTTTATTTTTTTCGTTGGAAGTTCAATAATTCTTGATAAAGATTAATCATTAGAGTTGTAATTTCGTCTTTTTTTATTAAAAATTGAACTATTTCAGTTGAAGATTCATTATTTCAGTTGAAACTTCATTACTTTATTTTAAAATGCAACTCTTTTTTAAATTGTTATTTTAAAACTATAATTTTTGTTGAAAAGTATATTTTTTTAGTTGAAAATTCGTCTTTTTGGTAGTAAATAATCTTCTTTGTAGAAAATTCATCATTGCGGTTTGTTATTCAACTATTCCAGTTAAAGATGTATCATTTTAGTTGAAAATTCATCTTTTTGTTTAGAATTCAACCATTACAGTTGAAGATTTATCATTTTAACTGAAAATATAATTTTCAATTAAATATCTATTTGATAATTTTATCTAATAATGCCTTTTTTCGATCATTTATTTTTTTTTTTAACTGAAAATTTAAATATTCAATTTTTGGTTGAAAATTCATCTTCTAGGTTGAAAATTCGTCTTTTGGTTTAATATTCAACGATTTCCGATGAAAATTCATAATATTATTGGAAAATACATCAGTTTGGTTGAAAAGGGAACTTTTTAGTGAAGATTCAACTATTTAATTGATAAATTGTCTTTATCCATTGAAAATTCAAAGATTTTGTAGAAAATTGATGTATTTTGTTGAAAAATCGATTTTTTGGTAGAAAATTAATCTTGGTGTTCGAAAATTATTCTTTTCTATTGAAAATTTAAGTATTCCAATTAAATATTCATCATTTTAGCTAAAAATTAATTTTTTTGGTTGAAAGTTGAACTTTTTTGTCAAGCATTCATTATTTTTATTAAAAATTAATCTATGCCGCTTGAATATTTATTATTTTACTCAAAAATTCATCACTTTGATTTGATGAAAATTCAATTATTTTACTTGAAAAAATAGGAATTTGAAGCGGATTAAATTATACCTGAAAAAATCTGAGATATCTGGAAAAAACTGTAATTTTCAAGGAATATTTTTCCTTTATTTGAGTAAACACCTTGGAATTACTTTAGAAGAAATTTGCATCTAAACGCTAATTTAAATCATTTTCAGGCTTAGATCCAGACATAAGTCCAGATGAACAGGAAGAGAAGGCAAGACTTATATCACAAGTTCTGGAACTTCAAAACACTTTAGACGGTACATTTAGCAATTTATAATAATTTTTAACCTGTCTGATCAATAAGATAATCTTAAAAAAAAAATTATTAATCATCCTTTCAGGAATCACAGGCGTTCACCAGTTCAACTGTAGGGAAAAGGGGGAATTTTTATTCGAAAAAGGGGAAATTTGTTTCTCTTAAAATAACTAAATTTATTAAAAAATTAAATTAAATTTTAGTTGTAAATGAGATGTTATAAGAACAAAAGTATCTCAATAAAACGTAAAATATTTTGTTTTCTCTCTTTCATCGTTGACAGGTAATTATTTTTTATTTAAAAGTCTGGTACCATATTTTTTGGTTCAGAATTCATTTCTTTTGGGTTAAAATTCTACTATTTGGGCTAAACTAATCATTTTTTTAAAAATTCAACTATTTTCTTGATAAATCATCTTTTTATAGCCAAAAATTTCACTGTTTCATTGAACAGTCGTCTATTTGGATAAAAATCTGTCCGTTTGGATTGAAAATTCGTCTTCCATGGTTGAAAATTAATTCTTTTGCATTGAAAAGTTTATACTTATCATATTTTTGGACCAGAATTCACCTAATTTGGGTAAAACTTCTACTCATTGATTGAAAATGTAATTATTTTGTTGAACAGTCAACTATTTTCTTAAAAAGTCATCTTTTTTGGTCGAAAATTTAACTGTTTTGTTGAACTTTCGTCTTGTTAAATAAACAATTCACCTTTTCTTAAAAAAGTCATCTTTTTGGTTGGAAATTTATCTTTATATGCGCTTAAAAGTTAACCAGGAAAAATGCATTGCTTGATCGGGAAAACTGAGAAATAGCCTGGAATTTTTTCGTATGTTTAAATGGACGCCCTGATATTTTTTACATAATACAATAGACCTTGCCGACTAACCTTGAAACCCTGACAATCTCATAGAATTTTTCACGAGAATCTTGAATTAATTTTTGTTTTCTTTTTTTACTAAAAAGTTTTTTATTTATCAAGATGTAATTGATCTTTTACTCATTACTGAATAAATAAAGAGGTTTCTAGGCATTTTTTGTAGATTTTACCAATTATTTTATAGATTGCGATTAACAGAGTTTAATATTGTGAATAATTCTATAAGTATTTCGTTTTTTCTAATATAGAAGGTCAAAGCATTCATTTTTTGTGATATTCAACTTACAAATTATAAAAATTATCAGTTGAAAATTTGAATGTTAATTCATTTTCATTTTTTTAGGGGTTTCAACGCTCAATTTTCGAGTGTACGCTAGATTGCAAAACATTATTAAAAATTTCAAATGTTTTCAAAATGTTTTAAAGATTTTAAAATATCCAAACGGATTTTTAACATGTTACAAATACACATTTCTAAGATTCGAAACGATTTCAAAAGCTTTCAAAATATTCAAAATTATTTCACTAAGATTTCAAATAATTCAATGATTTAGACAGATAAAAGAGATTTAACAAAGAAAAATTTCCCAAATATTTCAAAAGATTTCACCAAAAATTCCCAAACATTTCGAACATTTCATAAAGATTGCAAAGATTAAAAAAAGTCGTGTAAACCAGATTTGAAAGATTTCACAAAGATTTCCAACGTTTCCAAACATTGTAGTAAACCAGAGTTAACATTTTACACAGATTAAAAATGTTTTAATGATTTCACAGGAATATAAATTATTTCAGAAAGATTTCACAATTATTTCAAAGATTTCATAAAAGTTCCATAAAGATTTCAAAGAATACATTTAAAAAATTCTAAATAATTTCACGTATTTCAATGATTTCAAACGAATACGAAAGATTTCACAAATATTTCAAAGATGTTAAACTATCTTAAAAAGTTTCAATACATTTGAGAAGATTTCAAAAAGATTTCAAAGATTTCACAAAAATGTCAAAGACAACTTATGTTCGCAAAAAATGAATAATTTGTTAATTTATGATTTTGCTTTCTTAAAAAATTGTTAGTCAATAAAAAATTAAATGACTTATTTGTACATCTATAAATAACGGTTATTTCATTATTTGATAGGAAAAAGGAGACCTGGAAAAATTTGACTTCTTGACCTGGAAAACCTAGGAAATAAAACATCATAAAAATAACCTTTTTAGGCTCGTATTTTTTCACATGTAAATTTCTGGACTCTGCTACAATTAAGAAAAAGGAATATTTTTAATTTTGCGTTTTTTGAATTTTTTAAATTAAAAATCATGCATGTTCATTAGGGCTGGTCGAAAATGGCCATTTTTCAGATCAATATGATACTATATGGAAAAGTTGCCAAGTGGAAGTTGAAAACAATCAGTTTTTATAATATTTCATCCAAATTTCAAATCCGCGGTGAAACCAGTTTTGATTAAAAAAAAATTAAATTAAAATCAAAAAGGGATTGAATTTCGACTTTTCGTATTTCTTTAATTCTATTTAGGTAAAAAAAATTTTGTGGAAGAAAATGAAGAGTCTTTTTTGCCGAAAAGGCCAAACTGCAGCAAGGTTGTAGTTTTTTTTAGATCTTCAACTTTTTTATACAAATTGTTCAATAGTTTTTGAAAAATAAGAAACTAAATAAAATAAAGCAGCTATAAGTTTTGGCGCACATTTGTGAGTATAATAGGTTTCTATTAATCGGCTTCTCACGAAATTAATTTTTTTCAGATTTGTCGCAGAGGGTGGATAGTGTCAAGGAAGAGAATTTGAAACTGAGAAGCGAAAATCAGGTTCTGGGACAGTACATCGAAAATTTAATGTCAGCTTCCAGCGTCTTTCAGTCGACGAGTCCTAAATCTAAAAAGAAGTAAGATCCTCCCACGACATTTTAGAGAAGAATGATAAACTCAATATTAAAGTTGCATTACCACGCGTGCATTCCAATCCATGACAAAGTATATACATGCTGGCACCGCGAGAATGAAACTTAATCACCTCGTGTGTAATTTCGTGTTTGATTACTACCAAAGAAGTTTTTTTTGTGTGTTTATTTATTAACGTTTTAATCTAGAGAGTAAATGTAATTGGGGCGTGATTGTTATTGACTGTAAAAAAACGTTTCTTTGTATCCTTTATTATAGTTTTATTTGTGCTAGCCTGTATGTACTTTTAAACGAACTCACGAAACAAGTTTTATTCGCTAATCTATGATTGAACTTTTTAATCTGCGATAACCTTTCATTATCTTTTCATATGAAATGTAAGCCATCTCAACTTGAATAATCTTTCATATTAGCCGTTTGGCTTTGAGCTTAAACTTAAAGTTCTGCACGCATTTGATTAAGATAAGTTCACCAAAGAATTTAATTTGCGTTTTGTATTTTGTGTCAGCTAGCATATTATCTTATTATCTACATGAAATTATGAATAAGGTTTGCACAAGTTTTTAAAAAAAACTATACTTCACTTTTTATTTCTAACAAAGATTTATCCGATAAATGAAGAGCAAAGTCTGTTCTCTTTATGAAATAGAGACTTATTATTATTTTTTTTATCTTTACGTTATAAGAATATATTATAATATATATAAAATTATTGCTATATGTATAAAATTTTTAAACAGCTTTGCACGGTACGAAACGCAGAAGCTGAGATGTTTATACAAACATTGATGACGATTTATCGTGGCTACCATGTTATAGGTGTTTACAGTTGTCAAATATCTTCGCTGCAATCTGTAGAATATGTAATTATTGATGAGAGTGAATTATTAGCTTGACAAATTTTATGCTCTTGGGCACAAGCAAACTGCACAATCTTAAAAAGGTTCCATTGATAAGTGACACAGGGTCATAATAAACACTTTATTGTAGAAAAAATAGTACGTTTATTTTTAAACATTCAAGCAAGAAAATTTTAGGAGGTTAAGGAATTTTAAATTGAAAACGTCCATGAAAGATTTCAAATTGAACAAATTAGAATGTTCAAAAGTGTACTAAAATATGCAATTTTGAGCGGTGATAAAAGCTGTAATTTTAGATTGAAACTATTTACAGAATGGTCGAAAATTTCACTTTCAAAATCCTTGATTTTTCCCTGAAGAATTTGTCACCAAAGACCAGCTTTTTAATCCTGTAACATTTTAAAAATAGAATCTTGTATAAACGCTATAAAAGAATTTCAGGTTAAAATACAAATTTTTTTTAACTGCTTCCACGAAAAAGTATAACTGTTCTATCATAAAAGACCAAAAAGTCGAATTTTCAACAATATTTTGAATTCACAAAAAATTTTAATAGTATATTTTTCATCCAAGAAATGCCAATTTAAAAAAAAATACAGGAATTTGCAAATTAACTCTCAATTAAAATGATCAGTTTTCCAACTAATAAAGATTTGCAGTCAAGAAAGAAAAAAAAGTGTATCCAAATTATTGAATTTTCAACCCCAAAAAGTGATTTTACAACAAAATAATTAAATTTGCACCCAAAGAGATGAACATTCAATAAAGAAATATTTTTTACCAAAGTAGTAGTAGGTATTACAACCAAAAAATTTTAAGTTTAAATTTTAAAAAAGTTCAACAAAGTCGACTCTTCGACAAAATAGTTGAAATTTAAATCGGAGAAAATTCAACCAAACAGTTGCATTTTTTATCCAAAGAAGATAAAATTTCTGCTAAAACAGATGAAATATTAAACCAAAAAGACAAATTTAGAAGAAACAGTTTAATTTTCAACAACAGAAAAAGAAAGAAACAAGCAAATTTTCTGCAAAACAGTTAAATTTTCTACTAAATTATTTGAATTTTCAACTCAAAAAGATAAATTCTCAATGGAAAATGGAAACTTTAATATTTCAAACAAAAAAGATTTTATTATTAAATCAAAAACACTTCAATTAATCCAAAAATGCCGAATTTTCAACTAAAAATATGAATTTTCAATAAAAACAATTATTTTCAATCAAAGTGGTTCAATCTTTAACTAAGTAGTTCAATTTTAATCAAGTAATGTAATAATGTTACATTTTCGTCCAAAAAAGATGAAATTTCTACTAAAACAGATGAATTTTTAAAACGTTTTTTATAAATGGGTAAATTTTCAACACCAAAATGGATTCTAGTAAAAAGTAAATTGTTGAATTTTCTACCAAAATATTTGAATTTTCAACCAAATAATAAAAATTGTATCTAAAAATATAATCTTCACGTGGAAGCAAACGCAAAAAAGAGAAATAGAAATACTAAGCAAATTATTTACTTACAAGATTATTAGAAATAATTTGTTTAAATTTAAATAAATAATGAAAATATGAAAATTTAAAAAAATTATTTTTATTATGTGTATAAGGATGTTAATATTCAAAGACCAAAATTTAAGTCTTGTAACATTTTCAACCTAAATATTTTTATAAACTTAAACATTTTTCAAGTTAAAATCTCTTTGTTATAAATTCCCTGAGTTTAACAATTTTTTTAAAAACAATTCAAGTTAAATTCAAATGGATTGAAAACATTTATTACATTTAAAAAATTCGATTGATTCCCCGTAAAATTAGAATGAATTTAAAGGAATTCAAGGGTAACGAGAAGAATTCGATGAAATTTAAAGTGAATTAAAAAAGATGAAATGAATTGAAAACAATTACAAAATATGAAAAAACTTGATTAAATTCAGAAACTTTGAAATGAGTTTAGAAAAAAGCAAGGGAATTCAAAAGAATTTGATAAAATTCCTAAGAATTCAAGGTGAGGTTAAAGGACTTCAGGATCAATTGAATAAAAACTTTGACAGAATTCTAAAGAATTAAAAAGAATTCAGGGTAATTTAATAAGAATTCAGGGTGAATTAAAGAATTCAAATATTTGAAACCCTACTAACTTCTATTCAAAAAAGTGAATTTAGAGAAATTTGAAGAAAATGAGAAGAATCCAATGAAATTCATAAAAAATCAATCAAATTCACTAAATCAAATCAATTTTAAAAATCCATTGAATTGAGTAAAATTGAGTTAATTTAGAAGAATTTCAAAGAATTCAAGATTTAATGAGTATTCAGAGCGATATCCAAATAAGTTGCAAACAATATTTGAAAATCGCTTCAAATCTTTCAAACTCGACGAAATCTCTCACTTCTTGTGAATAAATTCATTAAAAATCTATTAAAATACTGAAATCGCTTAAAGTTACTAAAACTCTTGAAAACCCCTTAAAGTTGTTTAAACCTCTTGAAATAAATAAAAAAATTATGTGAATCATTAAAAATTTCCTAAAATGTTACAAATCCTTTGAAATTCCATTAAATAACTGAAATAAAATAAAAATTACTTCTAATCTTTTCAAATTAGCCAAAAATATTACAAATCCTTTAAAATGGTTTGTAGTCCCTTGAAATTTGTTAAAACTCTTGAAAATCAATAAGTTTGTCTTCAGGACTAATTAAATAAGAAATTTTTTATTCAAAAAAATCCATTGAAGAAAGTAAAATTGAGTAAATGTCGGCGAATTCAAGTTAATTAGAAAATTCCAAGTAATTTAAAAGAATTTAGGATAAATTAATAAGGATTCAGGGTGAATTCCAAAAACTAGTTTCAAATATTTGAAACCCTACAAAATACCTCAATTCTGATGAATAAATTCTTTGAAATCCACTAAAATATTCTAAAATCTCGTGAAATTCCATGAAATTCGATATTTCCTAATTATAATCTTTTAAAATTCCGCAAAATATGTTTAATTTAAAAGCTCTTGGAAATGGCTGAGACGTTTTAAAAACACCCGAAAATGTTAAAAATCCATTCAAATTATTGAATTCTATTACAAATTTCTCGGAATGAATTTTCAACTGAATTTTTACTAAAAATACGAGTTTCCAACAAAATACACGAATTTTCAACAACTCAGTTAAACTTTTTACTAAAAAAAAAGATAAGATTTCAAACAAAAATGGAATAGTTAAATCTTCATTGAAAAAAATGGTTTTCAAAATAAAAAAATGAATTTTAAATAATATAGTTCAATATTCAATTAAAATAATGAATCTTCAACCAAAAGTATTCATGGATTTTCATTTTTAAAAAGTTATTTTCAACTGAAGAGTTGAATTTTCAATCAAAAATGATTAATTTTGTACCAAAAATTCCCTGAATTTAACAAGATTTTTTTTAAACAATTAAATTTAAATGGATTGCAAAAACATTTGTGAAATTTAAAAAATTCGATTGATTCCCGTAAAATTAGAATAAATTTAAAGGAATTTTAGGGTAACGAGAAGAATTCGATGAAATTCAAAGTGAATTAAAAAAGATGAAATGATATAAAAACAATTTCAAAATATGAAAAAACTCGATTAAATTTAGTAACTTTGAAATGAGCCTAAAAAGTCAAGGAAATTCAAAAGGATTTGATAAAATTCCTACAAATTCAAGGTGAGGTTAAAAGTCTTAAGGGTCAATTGAATAAAAACTTTTCAAAAAAACCAATTAAATTAACAACAATTGAGTAAATTTCGAAGAATTTAAGTCAATAAGAAAAATTCGAAAGAATTCTTAAGAATTTAAAAGAATTCAGGGTGAATTGAAAAATGAAAATCTCTTTAAATATTTGAAACCCTACTAAATTCTAATAAAAAAAATTGAATTTAGAGAAATTTGAAGAAAATGATAAGAATCCGATGAAATTCATAAAAAATCAATCTAAATTAAAAAGGCATTCAAAAGAAGTATTCAGGGCGAATTCCAAACAAATTGCAAAAAATATTTGAAAATCTCTTCAAATCTTAGAAACCCAATGACATCTCTCACTTCTTGTGAGTAAATTTATTGAAATCCACTGAAATATTAAAATCTCTTAAAATTACTAAAACCATTGGAATTTTTTTAATTTCTTGAAAATGTCTTGGATTCTTTTTAAATACCCGCAAATTTGTAAAATTCTTTGAAATTTCTTCATACTATTGAAATAAATAAAAAAATGGCTGAGAATCATTTAAAATTTTCCAAAATATTCTTCAAAGTGCCAAGGGATTTGAAAAAAGATCTTAAAATATCTCAAATCCTTTGAGCATTTTATCAATCAAACTATCTTCAGGATCAATTAAACAAGACAATTTTTATCTTAAAAAGTCCATTGAAGTAAGTAAAATTGAGTAAATTTAGAAGAATTCATGTTAAATAAAATATTGTAAAATTTCGTGAAATTCCATCAAATCTGATGTTTCCTAATCAGGATCTTTTAAAATTCCCCGAAATATTTTAAATTAAAAAACTCTTGAAGCTCTTGCCTAAGAAGTTTTAAAAATACCCTAAAATCTTAAAATCTTATTCAAATGATTGAAATCTATTTAAAATGTCTCAGAATCAATTTTCAACTGAATTTTTACTAAATAGACGAATTTTCAACCACTTAAGTTTTTACTAAAAAATATGAGAGTTCAAACAAAAATGGAATAGTTAAGTTTTCATTGCAAAAATTTTTTTTCTACATCAACAAAAATTAATTTTGAACAAAATTGTTAAATTTTCAATTAAAATTATGAATCCTCAACCAAAAATATTCGTTTTTAATATAACCAAAAACAAATTGTTAGTTGTCAACCAGGCAGCTGCAATTTTAATTTAAAAAATATTAAGTTATTACCAGAAAAAGAGATGGACTTTCATTTAAAAAGTTATTTTCAACTGAAAAGTGGAATTTTCAACTAAAACTGATTAATTTTGTACAAAAAAAAAAAATTTCTTCAAAAGAGTTGAAATTTTAAGCTAAAAGGTCGAATATTTTTGAAAACCTTCTACTTTTAATACTGAATAGATGAATTTGAACATTTTTAACCAAATATCTGAATTTTCAACGAACCAAAAATTAATTTACAACCTAGCAAGTACATTTAGAACCCAATAGTTGCATTTTCAACCACACAGTTGAATTTCGCAGTCAAAACGACGAATTTTTTGGAAGACATCCAAACAGACAAATGTTCAGCCAAAAAAAATTCAATTTTCACCCAAATAATAGAATTTTCAACTAACAAAGGTGAATTTTTACTCAAAAGTCTAATAGTAAACTTTTGAATTTAAAAGAGTTTACATTCACTGAAAAATAATTGGTTTTTCTTATTAGGTTATATTCATTCAGTTCGCATTTACGCAAAAAAGGGGAAAGTTCCTTGAAAATAAGGGAAAAAGTTCTGATTTTAAAAGAAACCCAAAAATATTTCAAAAAAATTCCAGATAATTCAGAAATAGATATATATCTGAATTGAATAATGATTAACTTATGAGTTAATTTATTGAAAGAAAAGTGACTAATGTCATATTTTCAAAGGGACCAAACTTTGGCAAAATTTTTCTGATCTACTTTTTTTTTTAGGTTTGATACCTTTGAATCTTTGTAATTTGCATAATTTTCCTATAAAAATCAATAAAATTAATCAATCAACAGGGTGGCGGCTGGACTTTTATGAGATCCGGAAAACCCGTGAAATGGCGGTCTATTTACTTCTTGACCGGGGATTTTACCAAATTTTGAAAATAAAATACGTTTCCAACTTTGATTTCACCCGTTTTTAAAATAATGAATTGAATTGTGACCTTCCATTATGATATCATTCAGTTTAGAATGCGTAATTCGAAACTCTTTCACTTAAAAAATTTTCAATTTTAGATTTTTTTAAAGATTTAAACATTTAAAAATTAGAAGCATTTAAAATCCAAGATTTTTGATTAAAAAAAAAAATTTTAGTTGATCAACTATCAATATAAATTAATTCTTCTTTTTTAAATTTGAATTGTACTTTAAGAATGAAAATGGCTTATCAGTTAAACAAATGTAAAACCTCGATTGAAACATTATAAACTATTTACAATTTTGAAATAACTTCAAAATAATATATTCATAATCAAAGGCTTTTATGAAATTTCTAATATTATTTCAGTCTAAAATATTCCGTTTTTAACCATTCAATTTGAATTTTTTCAATTAAGAAAAAGAATAATTAGTTCATATTTATAAATATCTGGCTGTTCATTTAAAATAAGTAATTATAAATTAAATATTCGAAACTAAATGAAAAAAAAACTAAACTTTGAACGTTACATTTGAATTTTTCTATTTAAAAAAAATTTAATTTGTAAGTCAAATTTTTGAATTTTGTAATGTAAATAATAATTGAACACCAATTATTCTTAGAAAAAATCTAAGTAAGTTGAATAAATTTTTAGAAGTTTTGAACAAATTCAAAATTATTCAAAATTTTTTAATATTTTATAATAAAAGTGCACGGCCTAGTTTGAAATCAAATATAGATTTTTAAAGATTTCGAACAAAAAATGTCGAAGTTTTTAAAGAATTTTGAAAGAATTTTAAGGAAATTTTTTCATTTTTGCAGGATTTAAAAAAGAAAACAGTAGAAATTCAAATCATTTTAAGATTTTTAGAAGTTCTGAAAATTTTTTTAAAATAATTTTTAAAAAGTTCAACCTTTCAAGATTTTCAAGAAGTTTCAAGATTTTGAAATAAAATTTTGAATAATTTTAATGCATTGATTGATTCTTCAATTTAGAGCATTAAAAATGATAACTTGATTTATATTTTTTTAACCGAATTAATAAATTATTGGGCATTTTCATACAAAATTTTTGTATGAAAAAACTGTTAAACTTCAGTTTAAAAAGTTTTAAAATCAAAATTTCCACTTTGAGTGCTTTAATTTGCAGCTAAGTTTAAATTTCATTGACCGTAAAAAATGTTTGCGAACCGGGAAAGGACCGGGAATTTTTTTCTTTAATCAAAATGGCCAGCCAGAATCAAATTATGCCTATAAAATCGAAATCAATTATCTGCCTATAAAAATCAAGGGAAAGAAAAAAATGCACATATGACTAAAATAAACATTTATTTTCATCGCTAATATAAAATTAGACATTGTGATAACACGAAACACGTATCGTACAATATTTCACACGTGATTATATGCTCTAAGGCTCCAGGTTCGAGCTTCGTTAAAAGGATACGTAAATCGATTAGTAAAATCGTCTCTGTTAAAAAAAAATCAGTTTCCAATTGTAGATTACGTGCAACACAACCAGCACTTAAAACTACTTAAAAAAGAGTAACAAAGATTATAAATTCTCGGAACCGAGAGTACAGGATTTGATTTAAGTTGTTACTCGACATTCAAGAAAGCTATTAACACTCGCTGAATTTCCATGTTCAGCCGGATGAACTTATAAATATCACAAAATATCATACAGAAATGTACAACTCCCTTCCCTTACGTCTTACGTATTCCTCTAATCGTACGACTCAATATCGACTCTCTCCCTCTCTTAAAATCTACATCTAATTACATAAATACAGGCTATTTACAAAATGATATAGGATGTGTGAGTGTGTTTACTGTTAGTGAAGGGCGACCGAATTGGATAAAAAGTGACTTCTTTTTTAATCAAGCGTTTTTTCCGAGCTCTTCTTTAATTTCGAGCAAAGATTAGATTGGTCCTGTAAGGTAAAAGCCCCGTTGGACGAGAACAACTTTTTATATACACTGCATCTCTTTGACCTTCCAGGGCAAGGTAGCTAAATGATCAACTACACTTTATAAAATATAGCAGGAATTCGCTATATTCAAGTTAGTCAGCTTAGATCCATTAGCCCGCACTTTCTACACGCAGCTGAACTTGACACCTGAAAATACAATACAAATGCCACCTGAGTATTTTTGGCATAAAATTCTCTTAAAACGGGGAAAATAGGATATTTTTCGAAAAAATATTTCAATTTTCAACAAACATTTTTTTTTTACCTAAATAGATTAATTAAAAAAATAAATGTTAATTAAAGAATTACATTAACAATTAAACAGTTGAACTTTCAAGCAAAAGAGAGGATATTAAAAAAAATAGTTATTCGGAATGGTTAAACAGCGATACGCCACCCGGTTACAAAAATTCGAACTAGAAAGAATAGGCACGTTTTTAAAAATGCATTTTAATTTTTGCATAAAAGTGTTTTAACAATTTTTTTGAGGAGTTTAAAGTATTTATTGGATAATAAAAATAACTCTTTATCGGAAACAAAGCGTTTTACATGGAATTTACATATTATACAGTGAAAAACCACACTTTTTGACAGAAATATTTTTCTAAACAAAAAAAAAATTATTGTTCTCATTATTGTGATTTTCAAAAAATTATAAACTTAAATGGACTTATTTTGAAGCAAAAATGAACTCATAGTAAATTTGTATTACTTTCTACATGAAATATTTACTATTTAAATATCTGATCTAAAAGTTAGGTTATAATTCGTATTTAAATTCCAGTCGTCTATTATTCGTATACTTGGCATAATACGGATAAAATTTGTCGCTACATACATTAATTAAAGTTTATTTTAGCTTGCAATGCATTGAAACTCACATGAAATAATAAAATAATATTTTTTTAAACCTGTTTCACAAGAATGTGTTTTTTCACTGTATAAAATGGAAATTCTATCTCAAACTATTTATTTTGGATGAATATTTGTTTAAAGTATTCAATCACTGTTTTAAACTTCACAAAACAATCGTAAAAACACTTTTATGCAACAATTAAAATACATGTTTAAAATTGTACCTACTCTTTCTAGTTCCATTTTTTGGCACCATGTGACGAAATGGTAGACCACCATTCCCAATACTTCTGGGACGACTGAAAAATCCCGAAAAATAAAATTCCCGAATAATAAGACTTTCGAATATAAACCATTTTTTTGTAAATGAAAAAGAAATTTAATTATAATATAACTGTAATAATTTAATTAATTTTATAAATACACCAAATTTAATTGTTTCAATTCTGGAATTTTCTACTTCGGATATTTTATAATTCGGCAATTTTCCGTCTGGAATTTTATAAATTGTTCAGAAATTTTATTATCTGGAATTTTCCAATTCGGGAAATTAACGGCGTCGTGAATTATATTTTTCGGGATTTTTCAGTCGTCCCATACTTTTAACAAAGAAAGATTCAAAATAGTCAAATTTTCAACCCATAAAGCTGAGTTTTCAACAAAATTTTAGAATTTAAAAGAAAAAATATTAAAATTCAACAAAAACAGTCGAACTTTTAAGTAAAATAGACGAATTGTTAACAAAATAGTTGTACTTTTGGTGCGACTATCAAATAGTTTACTTTTTATTCAAATAGTTGAATTTTCGAAGAAAATTTAATAAAAAAGTTAATTTTTTCCACAAAAGAGATTAATTTTTTCACGAAAATAATGATTCTTCAAACAAAAAAGATGAATTCTTCAACGAACATATACCAGTTTATATTTTAATTACAATTTCTTTTCATTGAACATAAAAAACGGATGAATTGAACAAAAAAGGCGAATTTTAGATAAAATGGTTGAATCCTCAAACAAAAGAGATTATTTTTCAACCATACAGTTGCATTCTGAATCAAAAAGTATAATTAAAAATAAAAAAAAATAAATAAAGTTAAATTTTATATCAAAATAAACTGTTTTATTAACAAAATATATGAATTTTTCATTAAAATGATGCATTTTTTATTTTTTTTACAAAAAAAAACACTAATTTTGAACAAAAGAGTTCAACCCAAAAGTTCACTTTTAAACAAAGAAGTCTCTTAAAAGCATCTGAGAAAAAAAAAGAATTCTTGAAAAAAAAGTGGAAAATAGGGGGAAAAATGTGAATTCTGAAAGAAGAAAGTGCTTTTCAAAAATGTTTTAAACCCCTCTCCACCCCAAATTGGTAACGTAGTTTATGGTAGGCCCCTCAGGAATAATGAAAGCGACTAAAATTTAACCCATAAATTAAAATCCCGCTTCTCTTTTGTCCATGATTTGGGATTTTGCCACGATTATTTAAAGACAAGAACAAAAAAAAACGTTTCACGCTTCTTTGACAAAAACGATTACTTTCATTTTTGACAAATAAAAATGATCATTTTTCTAAAAAAACTGCGCAAATTATGAATAGCAGTTCATGATTCAAAATTGTTCCCCTTCCTGAAAACTATAAAATTATATCCTTGCTTCTTGTGCTATTGTGTGTATTTTAACCAATTTTTCAACAACAAAATATAACAAATAGATAAAAACGGACAAAAATAGCAGATGTTCTAACATTATTACTGAGCGAGAAACAAACTTTTTAAAAATAAAATGTTGAAGTTCATTCAAATAAATGCTATTTTAGTCAATTTTCCTTATTTTTTACTTGGTAAAAATACGCAAAATAATAATCTAGTAAGAGTATATTTTGTATAGATTTCAGAAAAGGGAAAAATTTTGAAACAATGAGTTGATATTTATATTTTATCATTAAAAAAGAAATAATCGTTTTTTGAACTAAAATAACTAAGGGGCAATTCTAAAATATGTATAAAAAGAAACTGGATGTGCAAAAACTTTACAAGACTTTTTTACAAGATTAGATGAAATTCTGCTAATAATGAAAAATAAATGTTAAAAATTTTTTTTAAATTAAAACATTAAATTGTTCATAAAGTGTAGTTTTCGTTAAAAAATAACTGTTTCGAAAGTGATTTAAAAAAAGCGAGTAATCTTTTTTGTTTTAAATTTGAATTATGAATTCAATTTTTAATTGTTCCAATAGAAATTATTTGAATTTAAAAATACAAAAAGTTCCTTTCTGAACAAGAAAGATCAACGAAATATCTACATTTTTAATTACCAATAATTGAAAATTTTCTTATAATTCCTTCTTCACTCTTTAAAATTCATTTTCTCTGATTTAATCATTTATTTCATATAGAAGGAAAACTGCTTCCAAACTTTTAACTAGCTTAAATATTGAAATAAAAATTTCAAAAAAGAAGTACAAAAAAGTAATTGTAAAAAAAAAACAAATTTTCAACCAAAACAAATGATTAATTTTTAATCAAACAGATGCACTTTTAACCAAAAGAGATACATTTTCAATAAAATATAGTTTATGTTTCTACTAAAAAAAATAAAATTTTCAACAGAAACGGAATAGTTAAATATTCATTTTTAAAAAAATGAATTAGGAACAAAAATCAAAAAAGATCAATTTTCATCAAAAGAGTTTGATTCTTCAACCTAAAAAGTTGAATTTTTTTGCAAATCTTCGAATTTTATCACCGAAGAGATGAATTTTCAAGAAGATGAAATCAGCAAGAAAGATGAAAAAGGATACATTTTTAAATAAAGAAAATTACATTTCTACTGAAAATACGAGTATTCAATCACATAGTTGAAGTTCCTACTAAAAAGATAAAATTTCAAGCCAAAATTGGAATAATTAAATTTTCATTAAAAAATGAATTTTGAATAAAATAATTGAATATTAAACTAAAATAATGAGTCATCAACCAATAAAATTAATTTTTAATATAAGTTAAATCCTTACCAAAAAAAGTGAGTTGTCAATCAGACAGTTGCATTTTTAACCAAAAAATTTGAAAATTTTTACTGAGAAAAGAAATGAATTTTCATAAAAAAATTTAATTTTCAACTAAAGAGTTGAGTTTTCAACCAAAAATGATTAATTTTTTATCAAAATCGAATATTTTGGAATACCTTAGACTTTTAATACCGAACAGATGAACTTTCAACAAAAAATGTAATCGTCAACCAAATAGTGATATTTTTAACCCAAAAAGTTGAATTTTCATTTTGAAAAGTTGAATTTGTAACTGAATAACTAAATTTGCAAAAAAAATGAATTTTCAATTTAACAAGTGAATTTAGAACCCAATAGTTGAACTTTCAACCAAAAACGGTTGAATTTTCAACCGCAAAGTTGAATTCTTAAGCCAAAATCACGATTATTCTAAACAAAAAAGATTAATTTTTAACAAAACGGTTTGAATTTTCAACAAAAAAATTCAATTTTCACCTAAGTCTTAGAATTTTCAACTAAAAAGGGTGAATCTCGGCTCAAAAATATAATAGTAGACTTTTGAATCGAAAAGAATTTTCATTCATTCAAAAATAATTGTATTTTCTTTTTGGGTTACAATAATTCAGTTGGCATTTAACAACAACAAAAAAATACGGAAAAGGGAAAGTTTCTTGAAAATAGGAAAAACAGCCCTCTTTTTAAAAGAATGCAAATTGTATTCCCTGTTGCTGTTTTTTTTATTTTTTTTTATAGGAAAAGAGGAGAATAGGTGAAAGAAATTGATAAGTTGCTAAGGTGGACTCTTTTTTTTTTAATGACTAAAAGTGACTTTATGGCAACCCTGACCTTTGGAAGCCCGAAAAGTCGATAGTTATTTACGATTGAATTCTTAGGGGGCTTAATACTAAGTAGGGTGTTTTAAGTAATTGTACCATCGTCACTGGAGTAGCAGTTATGGCAGTGAAGTTTATGGTTGCGAACACGAACGTCCGTCCCCATCAGGCCGTCACCGAGGCGAACGTGACAAACACAGCATTTAAAACATTCCATGTGGTAGAAGAGTCGAAGACTTTCTATTATCATCGCTGCTCCTCGACCTGTAATCAGGTAAGATTTTCTGGAATTACAACAAAACTATCAGGGAAAATTACGAAATTAAGGATTTTTACAAAAATCCACTACTATATTTTTCAGGATAGCCGTTTTATTCAAACAAATAAATTCCCGGACAGTTCCCGATTCGCAAACACTTTTCCATTGGGAAGTTTAAAAATGTTTTTAAACTATTTTGTTCAAAATTAATTTTTTAATGAAAATTTAACTATTTCATTTTTGCAATTGATCTTGCTCTGTAGAAAATTAATCATTTTTAGCTGAAAATTCAACTCTTTAGTTGAAAATGATCTTTTTTGACGAATATTTATCTGTTTTTCTGGTAAAAATATTTCATATTTTTTATTTGTTATATTAGAAAATTGAACTATTTGGTTCCAAATTCAATTTTTTAAACTGAAAAACAATTTTTTAAATGAAAATTTATCTATTCCCTTTTTGTTAAAAATTTTATTTTTTTATTAGAAACTTAAACTGCCTGATTGTAAATTCATCTATTTGGTTGAATATTCGTCTTTTTCATTCGAAATTTTATTTTCTTGGTTGAAAATTCATCTATTTAGTGCAAATTCATTTAAAAAATTTCCCTACTTTACTGAAAATGTGTCTCTTTTAGTTGAAAGTGCAACTGTTTGATTAAAAATTAATAATTTGTTTTGGTTGAAAATTAAACCATTTTGTTGATTTTTCGCATTTTTTAGTATTAAAAATTTAACTAATCCAAAAGTAACATTTTAAGGATTTTACATTTTGACAAAAATCCACTTCTATATTTGCCATGGTAGCCGTTTTATTCAAAGAAATAAATTCCTGGACATTTCCCGATTCGCAAACATTTTTCCATTTGAAAGTTTTTTTAATTTAAAAAAACCTTGTGTTTAAATTCACAATAATTTACACGTATAAAATGGAAGGTACTAAAACTTTTTAATTGAACAATTTAAAATGAAATGCATATAAAGGGTCAAATTTAGAACATTTAACTTTTATGAATTATAAAGTTCAAAGATTCAGATTCAGTTCCAAAAATATAAATCCACGCTATCATTTTTAAAATTACATTATTTTAAGGAATTTGAAGCTAGAAAAATTAGATTTTTTTTCAACTAAACACTTCTTAAATTGGAAGTTAAATACTTTTCATTTTATATGGTTTAAACATCCTTGAAAAGCCCCAAAATATTATCTCAAAATCTTAAGAAATCTAGAAGTTGTTGTAAATTTGGTCAAATTTAACATTATTTTTGTATTTTTTTCAGAACTTCTAAATATCTTTTTTACCATTTTTAGAAAATCCTGCAAATTTAAGCAAATTTCTTTTAAATGAAATGATTTCAAGTAATTTAAACGAAGCGTGTTTACTGACTAAATTCGGCTATTAGTATCAAAATTACGGCGCAAATAACCACAGGCTAAATAAAAAAATGAAGATTTCTGCAGACTTGAAACACAAAATTTGGGAGCTTTTTAAGAATTGTGAAAGCCTTCAAAAGAATAAACAAATTTTCTCAAGTTTCGTAGGAAAATTGAAAATAATTTTCCATTTTGAAAAATTATTTTAAGAGAATATTTAAAAAGATATTAAAAGATATTTATCGATTTTTTCCTACAATTTCTATAAAATCCTGCAAATTTTGACAAATTACTTCAAAATCTTCTAGATGCTTTTTTTTGGCAATTTTATAAATCTTTTAAAACCTTTTTAAATATTCTCTTAAAATAATTTTTCAAACTGAAAAATAATTTTCAATTTTCTTGGAAATCTTAAAATGATGTTTTTATTATTTTTAAGCCTCTAACAATTCTTAAAAACCTTTTAACACGACCTTTATTTAAATTATTTAAATATTTTCAAAACCTCTAAGTATCTCTTAAAATTACTCAAAACTTTCTAAAAATAATAAATGTTCAATTTTTATTTATATATCAAAATATAATAGTTTAACTTACGAATTAAACATTCTTTTAATACAATAATTAAAATTGTAATGTTCAAAGTTTAAAAGCTCTTTGAAATTTCAACAATTCTAGGCTTTCCATGTAAAACAATTCTTAATGTAATTATTCTTTTTCTTAATTAAAACATTTCAAATTGAATGGATTAAAAATTGAATGTTTTAGACTGAAATAATATTTTAAATGGAATAAAAGCTATACTATTTATGAAGTTATTTTTAAGTTAAAAATAGTTTATAAAGTTTAAATAAGGCGTTTACATTTTTTTAAATAACTAAGACATTCGAATTGAAACTGTTTAATTTTCAACGTTAAATCCTGGAAATTCTTCAATTTTGAACGGATTTGGAATCTTTTTGTCAAATCAATTATTGTTCACTTTTTATTACTTAAAGTACAGATTCATTACCAAAAATATATTTATTTATATTTATAGTTCATATAATAAAAATGTTTATTATCAAAAAATTTTAAATACCACCGCTTTTAATTTTAATTGTTAAAGTATTCAGGATAGCATTTTAAAATTCTTTAAATTAAAAATGTACGCTTAAAAATAAAAATGGAAAAATTTGTATGTAAAAGATTGTCGAATTACGCGTTGTAAACTAAATTATAGCAGAATTGGAAAAATAAAAATTCAACAAATTATTTTTAAAACTTTTGAAATCGAAGATGCACAGATTTTTCTTCTAAAAATTTTGTAAAATTCCCGACCAAAAAATAAATTCACTGTCATTTCCCGGGTTTTTCCAATTATTTCTTGATTTCCCGGTCCAGCAGCCATCCTGATTTTTGCATATAACTCGAGTTAAAAATTAAATTTTCGCTTGGGACCTCTGATTCGTCATCATTGGCAACAACATTTTTTCGTTGAAAATTCAACAATTATTTAAAAAGACCTTTTTGGTTGGATAAGTTAGGGAATTTTTATAAGAGGCACTTTAAATATCTGTCAAGGAAAATAAATTTGAGATCTTTCAATTTCCATTTTTAATTGTTTTATACCATATTCTTGTTAGGCATTAATTTCCCTTGTATCTATATTTCTTTTGTATCAGTATCTTCGTATTTTTATTTTAAAAAACTATTATTTAGTAGAAAATTCAACTATTTTGATGACAATTTTTCTTTTTGGGTTAAAAATTGAATTATTCTGGTATAAAAATAAATTTTTTGTTGATAATGCACACTTTGGTGTTGAAAATTCAACTAAAATCTGTATTGGTTAAAAATACAACTTTTACAGATTCACCATTATAGTTTATAATTCATCTCTATTTCGTTGTAACTTTTGTTTGAAAATTAAATCAAATTGTTCAAAGTTCATCTTTTTGGTTGAAAATTTGTATTTTTTTGTTTTGTTTTGTTAAAAGTGCAACTACTTTGTTCAAATTCATTGTTTTAGTTATTTATTTTTTTAGTTTAAAATTCATATCTGGTTTAAAATCGACTAATTTATCGAAAATGGACTATTTTGAATAAAATTACTTTTTTTTGTTAACAAATAATTTTTTCTATTGAAAAATTTAACTTCCAGTTTTAGCTGAAACTTGATTTTTTTTTAAATGAGAAATTCAACTACTTAGGTAAAGGTCGAACCACTTTATTACACACAAAAAAATGGTTGAAAAATTATGTTAGTTAAAAAATTCGTCTCTTTTGGTAGAAAATAAATCTTCTTGGTCGAGATTTCCTCTTTTTTCGAATGAACTATTTTCTTGAGTGAAAAATCTTTATTTTATGAAAATTCGTCTATTTGGTTGAAAAATTCAACTTTTAGGTTTAAAAGTTGAACTACTTTGTTAAAAATTCCGTTTTTCTTGAAGATTCATCATTATAGTTAAAAATTTATCTCGCTGATTAAAAATTACACTATTTTGTTGAAAAATCGTCTTTTTAATAGAAAATTAATATTTGGATGTTAAAAATTCAATTTTTTTGTATAAAATTAGTTTTTTTGGTTGAAAATCTGTCCTTGGTTATAGGTTGAACTACATTTTTAAGAATTCAGTTTTTGAGTTGCAGATTCACGATTTTAGTTGGAAATTCATCTCTTTGCTTGACAAGTGACTTTTTTGTGTTAAATTACTTTTTTTTTATTGACAACTAATTTTATCTATTAGCATATTATCTTTTTAGTTGAAAATTCACCTATTTTGTTGAAAAATCTTTCTTGTAGAAATAGGAAATATTATATTTTTCGTTGAAAATTCAACTTTTTTTGTTGAAGTTTAATCTGCTTTATTGAAAATTCGACCATTTAAGATCTTTTTAGGTAGAAAATTCAACAATTTGGTTGAAAGTTGAACTAATTTTGTAAAAATGTAATTATTTCGTTGAAAATTAAACTATTTTCTTGAAAATTGGTCCTTTTGGAATGGAAATTCACCTTTTATGGTAAAATTATTATGCTTTTTGATTAAAATAAATAAGTTAAACAATTTTAAATGTTTGTATTCCGTTTATGAAAGGCTCTATGTTAAAAATCTTACAAGATTAAAATTCTGGTCTTTGTATATTAGCGGTAATGAAAAATGAACAATACGGCTGGAAAAAATCATGAAAAATTCAGGGAATTTTGAAAATTAAGCTTTACGGCTACCATGATAGAAAGAAATAATTGGTCTTTGGCAATTTATAATTATAATATTAATGAATTTACTTTTAGTTTGATTAAACTTACCTAACTCATCACCGCAGTGGGAGCATTTCTTTTTACCAGAGACGCTTAACATCTTTTCTTGAGACTCGACCCTGCTCGATTGATGGACTTTTTGGGACTGCATTACGTATTGCTTCTGGGGAAGTTCTTGACTTGAACTTTGCTCTAGCCTTGAATCAAAATTTATATCCACTGTTGAAAAGTTCCGTCAAGTACAAAAAAAAATCTACAGAGAATTCTTGTCTTAAAAAATCTTGAATTGCAAATAATTAAAAAAAAAGTTTAAGCCTCATTCTAGGTCAATTATCTTACAAACTTAGACTTTTTACCTCAAATTTGACCATATCTTGATTGGTCTTTTAATGTAGAAAAATCAAACATTTAAAAATGCTAAACAATGTAAATCTCGACAAATTAGCAAATGAAATTGCACCAAAAACTTCTGCGTTTGCAAAAATCTGCATTTTATATCTGGATGCCTGACAACTTTTTTCCGATAAAGAATCATTGTTTGGGCAGTTTTCAAACGAATATATGTTTAATTTTTAAAAATTGAAATTTCCAGTTTTACTCGAAAACGAAGCTCGATATGAAAAAAAAGTTAGGAAAGAAAAATCGTGCATTTTAAAAATGGATAGAACAATTACTTTATTACCTTACTTTTAAACAACTTGATTTATTTAAAATCAGGCTTTATTTAAGAAATTAAAATAAATTAAGGGTGTATTTTTCTAAACACTTTTCCAATTAATAATTGTTCAAAAAGAACTGGAAATTTCGCGTTTTTTAAATTAAAAATGGATTTTTTCAAAAACGGTTGAAGCAACGATTTTTTTATCAGAAAATAGATGTGAGATAACCCAGATACAAAATCAAGAAAAACATTCTTGGCAATCAAAATTTTTGGTATAATTTTACACTCGTTGGTAGAAAATTCCACTCTTGTTTGAAAATCCGTCTTTTTTAGCAGGTAAATTTCATAATTTGATAGCAATTTTTTTATATTTCTTGAATAAAAAATGTTTTTGGTTGAAAATTCATCTCTTTCTGTAGAAATTGCACTTTTTCGTTTAAAAATGCAACTTTTTGAATAGAAATTAATCTGTTTTAGTACAAAATTAACTTTTTTGTTGAAAATTCACATCTTCAGTATGAAAATTCAACATTATAGTAGAAAAATGTAGAAAATTGGTTTAAAATGTAAGTGTTTGGTTGAAGATTATACTGTTTTAGTTGAAGATTCAGGTGTTTTAAAATTCGTTTTTGTTGTTAAAATCCTAATGTTTTCGTTTTCAAAATCCAAATATTTTTTATTGTTATTATCTATTACATTTTTCGTTCAAAATCCATCTGTTTATTTTGGAAATTCAACTTCTTAATTGAAAGTTGAGCTACTTTCTTTAAATTTAATTTTTTTTCTTCGAAGATACATAATTTTAGTTGAAAATTCAACTGATTGATTAGAAATTAACTTTATTGTTGAAAATTCAGAATTTTCGGATTAAAAATTGAACTTTTTTTGTAGAAAATGTATTCCTTTGGCTTGGAAAATCAGCTATTTGATGCGAAATTAAACTTTTTTATACAAAAATTAGTTTTCTTCCATTGAAAAATAATTTTCTTGGTTAAAATCTACTATTATGTTGGTTTAAAAAATTTTTACTTTCAACTATTAGATTTTTTGTTGAGAATTCATACTTTTTCGTAAAAAATTCAACTATTTGGTTAAAAATTCATGTATTTGGTGAAAATTTCATCTTTTTTCATAGAAATTTAATCTTCTATGTTGAAAATACAACTGTTTTGTAAAAATTTAATATTTTTAGTTTAGAATATGTCTATTTGATTAAAAACTAATCTGTTTTCGTTCAGAATTAATATTTTTTCGTTAAAAATTTAACTACTCGGTCGACAGTTAAACCACTTTGTTAATTGATAAGAAACAATGAAAACAGTGTCTTCAGTTTCATTATTTTCGAAGGAGTTGCAAAATATTCTTCGAAGCCTGAAATTTTAAGGAGAAAAAAATACACCTAAGCCCAACAATTTCAAACGTACAGATAATAAATTCAATTTTAGCCTTTTAAATAAAAAATAATTGATTTTTACTGTCAAATGTGTGTGTTTTTTAAAATTTTTATTCTACCTTCGCCTAGGTGGAAGAGGTTTTTCCTGCGCTCTCGCTTGCACTCTTTGCGTTATTGTCTGAATGATCGAATCTGGTAAAGGTTTACTGTCCGACCTTGGAGGTGAAGCTGTATATGGCACAGAAGTTCCTGTGGCGTGTTGTTGTTTTCGAACTGGCGAACGTTGATTTTTCTCACTGATCCTCCTCTGCTCCGCCTCCTAAAAATAACAATAAAAAAACAACGTCTAAATAAAAAAAGCTCTCTACAACTTAAATTTAAAAAATAAAACTACAACAAATAAATAGAAAGAATAGTAAAGAAAAAAATTCAAGGTGTCTACTCGAATCCTGGAAAAAAATTCCCTGACGATTCCAGGTTTTCTCCAGGTGTAATTTTTATGTTATGAAGCCATTCAAATATTTCGTAATTTCCAAACGATAAATTATGTTACAACATTTTCTTAAATATAATAGGCTAAAGCATCATTAAATAATTAAATAATACAAAAAATTAATCATTTTCCGAATTTATTTCTGAAATTCATAACTCTGAATAATAATTCAAACAAATTCATTTCAAAAAAATTCAGTGCATATTTAGATAAAATTAATGTGGGCACTATATTGAGTTTAATTAAAATTGTTCAAATTTGTAAAGTAAAAATATTGCATTTTTAACATGATGGATAACTTTTTAACAAAATAGTTTAATTTTTAACTGAAAGAGATGAATTTTAAAATAAAATAATGAATCTTCTTCTGGAATAGATGATTTTTAAGCCAAAAAGATGATTTTTTCGCTGAAGAATTTAACTTTGAACCAAATAGATTTATTGTCAACCAAAAAGATGATTTTTCAACTTAAACAGATTAATTTTCAGCTGAAAATGTTTGAATCTTTAACTAAAAATTTGAATTTTCAAACTAAAAAATTAATTTTTCACAAAAAAAAGACGACTTTTTATCAAAATACACGAATATTTTGTTTAAAAAAATATCAATTTCCAATCAAAAATTGATGCATTTTCAACGATAATGATCAATCTTCAACTGGATTAGTTGTATTTTAAACTAAAAAGGTAAATTTCCGACTAAAATGAGGAATCTTTAGCTGGAATATCAAAATTTTTAACTAAAAATCTTGATTTCAACCATTAAGATTAGTTTCTACCAAAAAAATGAATCTCAAGAAAATAAATCAATTTTCAACCAAAGACTTGAATTTTGAAATAAAGAAATTTATTTTTTAACAAGCAAAAAATTTAATATTCAACTAAAAAATATCAGTTTTCAAACAAAAATAAAATAGTTTAATTTTCAGTTTACAATATTAATTTTGAACAAAAAAAATAATTTCCAATCAAAGTGATGAGTTTTGAACTAAAATGACGAGACTTGAATTTAAATAGATGCATTTTAAACCAAAAAGATGCACTTTCAACTACAGAGTTTAAATTTTAACCAAGTAGTATCGTTTTTAACCGAGAAGATGAATTTTCATCTAAAATTACTAATAGTTCGCTAGATTACTTAAACTTGTAACAAAAAAGAAAATTTTTCAAGCAAGAGGATTAATTTTCAACCAAAAAGACGATTTTTCAACAAAGACATGAATTTTCAATTAAGTTATTACCAAACTGATATTTGAATTGGAAACCAAAAAGACGAATTTTTAACAGAATACATGAATTTTTAAATAAAAATTATAATGTTTTAATAAAAAATTAGTTAACTTTTCAGTTAAAAAATAAATTATCAGAAAAAGAAATGATTTTTCAACTAAAATGATGGAACATTTAATTGGAATAGTTATATTTTCAGTTAATAAAAAAAATTTTCAACCAAAAAGAAAAAAAATTTCAACAAAAAAAGGAAACAGCGAAACAGATCAATTTTCAACAAAATAGTTAAATTTTCAGCTGAAAAAATTAGTTTTTAACGAAGAAAAAACGAATTTTCAACCAAATAGTTCAATTTTAACCATACAAGATTTTTCAGTCACGAGAGAAAACGAATTTCCACCAAAATGGTACATTTTCAAGCAAAAAGATAAATTTTCGATTAAAATGATGAATTTTCTACTGGGATAGTTGAAATTTGTAAGAAAAAGAGGAATTTTCAATCAAAAAGACGAATTTTCCACAAGGTACATCAAATTTCGAAAAAATAGTTAATTTTCAAGTAAAAAATGTCAATTTTTAGCCAAATAGTTTAAATTTCCTTAAAAAAAAGATGAATTTTTAATTTAAGATCGAACAAAAATCTATTTTCTTATGAAAAAAATGTGAATGCTAAGAAAGCATGAATAAAGTTTACAATTAACCCTCACAGCTTATACTGGGTTTATTATACCCGGACGTTATTTTCGGCTCGCTATATAGTTTATTCATTTTTGTGAGACTTTCAGCTATAGTTTAAGAAATTAAAATCCCGATTAGTTCATCTGAACCAGTGATATTGAAGTCTAGGCTGAGAGGGTTAAGAAAACCAACTTCCAAACTACCTTACTTTTCGGCTTATTAGAGACAAAAATAACAATTCAAAAGAGAGGGAGAAAATATGTTTTTAAACCAAGAATAGAATATTTTAATTTTTCCTTTTTAAAATCTAATTCTTCACAAAAAAAACATGTATTTTCAACAAAATAGTTCAATTTTCTACTGGAATAGTTAAATTTGTAGATAAAAAAAATTTATTTTTAACACAGTAGTTGCATTTTCAACCGGAGATGAATTTTCAATTATAATGACGATTCTTCAAAAATCAAACAAATTAATTTTTATTAAATGAGTTTAACTTTCAACCAATCAGTTAAATTCTTAAATAAGTAAATGAATCCGTAACCTAATAAACGCACTTAGATGCCCTACGACTTTTGATAAAGTAGAAATAACTTTTTTAAATTGACAAAAATTATTTAAATAATGAAAGCTTGAATTTTACTGCGATCTGACGTGAATTCCCGGTTCGTTAATTAAATTCCTGGTTTTCCGGCCACATCTCCACCCTGGACACTCTGAAATTAAATAATAATCAAAAAGTCTCACCTGAATGAGCCAGTGTTGGTAGTTGTAATCCTGCGCACCTCGCGGCACGTCGCTTTTCCTTCTCTGGACCCACTGATCACCCTGAACGATTCGTGGACGAGGAACTGCGCTCAAGGCTTGCAAAGTCTGCCTTGTCATCTGCTGACCACCATGATTCGCCAACATCGTCGCCGAAGCGCTGTGACGCATGGACGCATCAACCTGTTGCGGAATCGAATCCGCCGAAGGAACTCTGCTGTTCCTGCTCATAGAGAAACACACCAAGTTTAACGTCAATCTATCTTCACAAAGTCACTCAAATCGATCGCATGTTGTGCCATTTAACAAATAATGTCGTATTTTTTAGCACAAGGCACTTTATCTCTCGACTGTTGCGCAAGATATTGAACAAAGCAAAATGGGCTCGGCGGAAACTAGAGTGGGTAAATTTCCTGTTGTTGGGATTCTTTTGTCGGTGCAAAACGAGAATAAATAGCCTTTTAATTGAATGTGGTGAAACAGGGTGTCTACTTAAATCCTGGAAAGAAAAAATTCCCTGACAATTCCAGGGTTTTTTGCAGGGATCTCAACATTTCTCCGAGTATATATTCTCATTAAAGGCAGCCATTAGTTTATTATAAATAATGTATTTTTTCAGTCTATGTAAATATCTGAATGTGTAAAAATAGAACTATTTATACACAAAATTAAATGCACTGTTTTTTCATTTCTGAAAGTAACTTTATTAATTTAGAAAAGTTTAATTTAGAAAGCGTTCACAGATTGTATTACAAGGCATTCTTGAATATATTATTACCCACAATTAAGTCAATAAATTAATAATACTACTACTACTACGAACATTTACATTTTTATTTAACAAACTTAATTTTAAAACAACAACGAAAAACTAATTTTCAGCAAAATAGGTAATATTTGTAACAACAAGGAGAATTTTTAACTAAACTCTTGTGATTTCAACTGAAATATTTCAATATTCAACCAAGACGTTGCATTTTCTTCCAAACCATGAACCATTCATGAACCATGAATGGAATAGTTGGATTTTTAGTTTAAAAAAAATGAATTTGCAACAAAATAGTTACATTTTCAACCAAAGTAATGTCCTTTTAACTACTATGTTGTATCTTTAACTTGAATAGTTAAATTTTAAACCAAAAAGCTGAATTTTCAACCAAGACGATTAACCTTCTACCAAAAAGACGAATTTTCTAATAAAAAGATACATTTTCATTGAAAAATTGAGTCATGACATGTTTAATGCAAAATATTAAATTCCATTGAAAGAAATGAATTTTCAAATAAAACGATGGAATAATCAACAGGGATAGTTAAATTAAGTATTCAGTTAAAAAAATTTTAAAAAAAAGAATTTCAAACATAATAAGACTAGTTAAATTTTGAACTGAGATAGTTAAACCATAATGGGTAGACTCAGATTTTTAATTAAAAACATTAATTTTCAAGAACAAAAAAAACGAATTTTCCATACAGTAGTTAAATTTACAAACAAAGCAGTGATTTTTCAACTCTAATGGTAAATTTTCAATTGAAACAGTTGAATTTTAAACCGAAAAGCTGCATTTACAGCCACGAAATTTAATTTTCTAACAAAAAGACGAACTTTTAACAAAATACATGAATTTTAATTTGAAAAAGATAAATTCTCATCCAAAAATTTAATCGTAAATTTTTAGTGCAAAATATTGAGTTTCAACCAAAGAGATGAATTTTCAACAAAATAGTTAAATTTTCAATTAAAAAAATTAATTTTCGACAAAGAAAAAATTAATTTTCAAAAACATAGTTCAATTTTTAACTGCAAAAGATTTTCCATACAAATGAGAAGACGAATTTCCACTAAAATGTTAGATTTTCAAGTGAGAAGATGAATTTCCAACGAACAAGATAAATTTTCCACCAAAAAGGGCGAATTTTTAACAAAACGCATGAGTTTTCAGCCGAATAGTTGAATTTTCAATGAAAAAAAATAACTTTTCAACCAGGAATTGAATCATTAAATTTGTTATACAAAACATATTTATTTATAAGAAAAGTGATGAATATTCAAAAAAGTAGTTATATTTTAAATAAAAAAAATATTTTTCTACAAAAAAAAAGAGACAATTTCAGTTAAAAAAATTAGTTTCCAACAAAAAAAACAAACGTGTTAATAAGAAAGTAGTTAAATGCAGCAATATAAAACTATTTCTAGAAATTTAACAATTACCCCACAATTTCAGGTGAAACTTTATCCCAGGTGAGGGGTAAAGTATTAATTTGCCCCATTCTCTGAAATTAAAAGAATAAATTCGTCCGATCGTTTGCAATATTTGAAATCTTTGTGAAATATTAGAAATTATTAAAATCTTTGTGAAATCTTGAAAAATCATTCAACTCTTTATAAAAAATATTTTCAATCTATCCGAAATAGTTGAAATCTTTGTAAAATATTAGATATATTTTTGAATTATTTAGTAAAATTTGAGAAATTATTAAAATATTTATGAAATTGTGGAAAATCATTGAACTCTTTATAAAAAATATTTTCAATCTATCCGAAATATTTGAAATCTTTGAGAGATCATTGAAATATTTGTGATATCTTTGTGAAATATTTTAAATCAACCTAAAATCTTCGTGAAATCTTTGGGAAATTTGTTTAATCAACCTAAAATCTTGGAAATATTTGGGAAATCATTCAAATCTTTGTAAAACAATTGAACTTTTTGTAAAATCTTTGATTAAATCTATTCAATATCTTTACGAAATATTTGTAAAGATTTAGAAATCGGTGGCAAATCATTAAAATCTCTTTAAAATGTTTGAGAATCTTTGGAAATATTTGTGAAATTATCGACATATTTGTGAAATCTTTGGGGAATCATTAAAACCTTTGTTAAATCTTCGAAAATAATTGAAATCTTTGTGCAATCTTTTAAATCTATCGGAAATCTTTGTACAATAATAGAAGTCTTTAAGAAAACTCTTAAATCTCTCCGAAATTTTTGCGAATTATTTGAAATCGTTTGAAATATTTGAAATATTTCAAAAATTATTCACATCTTTGTAAAATCTGTCTGAAATCTTTAGAAATCTTTGCAAACTATTTTAAATATTTTTAAAATATTTGGTAATATTTGTGAAATTATTTCAATCTTTGTGAAATCTTTGACAATATCAATTTTATACCTGTATTCATTATTTATTATTTTTATTATTTACCATTTATTGTTTATATCAGGGGTCTCCACAATCCACAGGTGCAGCATGATCTACCAATGTTCAATTTTCAAGATCTACCAATTTTTTTTCGACAGGAAACTTAAAGGAAATTTATGACCCCTTTGAAAAAAAAATCCCAATTGGAAGGGCTCGGAGAACCCTTTTTCTCGTATAACTTTACAGAGCTTGAAATACAAAATATATGAACTAAGCAATTGCCGATAATTGTTCAAAAATAAAGGTTTTCGACGATAATAATACTAAATAATTAAAAAATACTAATAATAATAAAAATAAGTGGTCAAAAATAATTCAGGGTGTTCAAAATTTAACAGTTTTTTTTCTCAAATCGAGAATCTGCCTTCAAAGCAATTGAAATTGCATTAACGATTTTAAATAAAAGTAATTTTTAATTTGACACCACTTTAAAGTAAATTAGACGTTTCAAAGTCAAAACTTCTTAAATTGTAGAATTTAAAATGTTTATTAAGGTTAAAAAAAATTAAAATTGATGCCACAAATTTGTCTAACATAAAAAATTAATTTTTCGTCATTTTTACCTCTCAAAATGTAAATTTTTTAATTATAAACCTTAAAAAAAATTGAATTATTCGAAAAAACTTTTGAAATAAAAAGCAGTTTTTATTTTTTAATAGACAAGTTTTGAAAAACGTTTTTGCAACTGAAGCGGAAAATTCTTTGCAATTGTATTAACAGATCGTAAAAATTGTAACTTATTTATATTTTGTATCTGTTAGATATAATAATATAATCAATTATTTAAGTCCATTCAACAATTTTTTTAACTTTTAATATTGAAAAATTTGTTATTACGGATCTTAAAATTGATTATGTTTTTAATATTAGGTAATAGAAACTCAAGGGCGCGTGAATTTTTTTCTACTTTTTAATTTAATTTGAAAAGTAAATTTTGAATTATTTATAAACAAAGCAAATTTTAGAGAATTTAAATTGTGATTATTTTATTTCATAATTCTCAATTTTAGCGTAAAGTTTCGAATATAAACAAGGGTCTCGAGTTTAAGGGTTCCCAGAGGCTCAATTCAGATAAAGGGTTTTGACAGTTCTGGGCCAATGAGTAGATCCGACCTATTAGCCCAGGATCGCTAGTAGATACAGAATCTACCTTTGGAGACCCCTGGTTTATATGAAGACACATGCAATTCAGGATTCTGTTTCATGTCTCAAAAAGGACAAGTCTTCTTACCTGATAGTAACATCCCTCTGTCTTTGTTCAACCATTCTCAAAGGTTTCGCTGGAGGAATTGGAGGCGGTGGAGGTCTTCTTCTTTGAACATCCTGCATCTGAAGATTAGGCATCGAAGATCTGTAATTCAGAGGAGTTTGGAGTTTGTACTGTTGGAAATTTCTCGGAGATCCATTAGCAACATCCTGCAAAGATTTCCACTGCTCCTCGAGTTGTTGAGCCAATTGCTGCTGCTTCTGTTCTCGATAAGCCAAATTGCTTCGCTTCCGTTGAAGCTCCTCCTGTTCCAGTTGGAGGAGTTCTCTCTCAACTCGCAGCACGTCCTACATTTTCGGAAGAAAATTACATATAAATTCGAGATTCCTTTAATCTCTCCGAAAAAAATGGCAGACGAAAATAAATGGTACTTTTTAAATTTATTCCAATCCATTTCAATTCTTTTGTCTTTAACTGTTTTGGAGCTTTGGTCCCTATATTTTATTCCATAAGGAGTACTCCTTATGGAATAAAATATAGGGACCAAAGTATACTTCCTGTCAAGCTCCAAAACAGTTAAAGTCAAAGGAATTCAAATGGATTGGAATAAATTTAAAAAGTACCATTTATTTTCGTAAAATTGGAATGAATTTAGAGTAATTTAAGGTAAGCGACAAGAATTCGATGAAATTCATAAAAATTCAAGGTGAATTTTAAAAATTCAAATAAATTAAGAAGAATTTTAAAATATAAAAAATGAATTGAATTCAGTAAATTTGAAAAGTACTTATATAAATTCAAGGGAATTTAAAAGAAATTGATTAAATGGATAAGAATGTAAGGTGAGATTGAAAGAATTTACGATCAATTAAATAAAAACTCAAAATTTAAAAAAATGCATTGAATCAAATGGAATTAAGTGAATTTAATAGAATTCAATTTAGAAAAATTCAAGAGAATTCCAAAGAATTAAAAAGAATTCAGGGTCAATCAATAAGAATTCAAGGTAAATTCGAAAAAATAATTTCAAATATCTTAAAACCTTTCAAACCTTTCTTATTTAAAACAAAAAAAAATGCAAACGAATTGGAAATAATTTTTAAAATCGGAAAAATGTCATTGTTTTAAATGAAATCTGAATGAATTTATAAGAAATCAAGGGAATTTAGAAGAATTCGATGAAATTCGTAAAAAATGAAGCTGAATTGAAAAAGCCACAAAGTGAATTGAAAACAATTCAAAAATATAAAAAAATTAATTGAATTAAGTAACTTTCAAATGAGTTTAGAAAAATTAAAGAGAATTCAAATTGAATTTGATGAAATGCCTAAGAATTAAAGGTGATTTTTAAAAACTTCCAGATGAATTAAATAAAAAGTTTCTAACAATTCACTGAATTAGGTAGAATTGAGTAAATTTGCAAACATTCTAAAGAATTTAGGATAAATTAATACGAATTCAGGGCAAATTCCAAATAAGTTGCACAAAATATTTGAAACTCTGTTTAAATCTTTAAAACCCTATTAATTTCTAACAAAAAAAGTGACTAATGACAACAAAAAATTCAAAAGAATTAGAAATAAAATCTTTTGAGATTCCTTGCATAATTTTAAAACTCTTGAAAAAGCCAAAGAATAAAAAATAACCTTAAAATATTCTAAAAATTAATATTAAAATTCTTCAAATCTTTGAAATCCTACAAAATACGTCACTGATCTCGAATGCATTTTTAGAAATCTAATAAAATATTATTAAATCCCGTAAAATTCTATACAATATGACGATATTTCCTGAAATCCTAAAAAAATTATCAAAATACCTTGAAAGTTTAAAAAAATTCTTACAATCATTGAAATCCTTGTAAACCTTACCATAAAATTTTTTAAAATATATTAAAACCTTATAGGTCCTGTAAAATCGTTTCACATCTTTCGAAATTCTATAAAAATTCTATATCCTACAACATTTATATCCTAAATATTTAAAACCCTTTGAAATTCCATAAAATACGTAAATTCTTGTGAATAAATTATTTGAAATCCACTAAATATTATAAAATCCCGTGAAATTCTATGATGATATTTCCTGAAATCCTGGATAATGTATTAAAATACATTGAAAGCTTTAAAAGCGCTTAAAAATCCATTGAAATCCTCCAAAAATTTACAAAATCCTGTGAAATCTTTTAACATCTTTTAAAACCTTATATGTCCTGCGAAATCATTCCATATCTTCCGAAATTCTAGAAAATTATTTATACTAAAATATTATACACGTTTTAAAAATACCCAAAAATCTTAAAAATCTTTTCAAATGATTGAAATTCATGAAAAATTTCTCGGAATCTTTAGAAAAAACACTGGAATATTTCAAAAGAATTCAAGATAATTCAGAAATAGATATAGGCCCTGAATATTTTTGCAGTTAATTCTTACAGAAAATCCTTAATTTTCGCTATTTTTCCCAAATTTCTGATTCTTGAAAGCTCTGATTTGATTATAATTTTTTTTAAATTCCATTATGGGCTGCAAATAGGGTACTTTTGGAACCATAACTGAATACAGGGTACAATAGAGAATATAGAGAGCAGCATATGAGGCCTGAATTTGGAATATTAATATAAATATGCTCACTCCTGTCGAGAATTCGTCGTCTTGATTGTTGTACTGCGTCGCACAGACCAAATTTTTGTTCTGTATTTCTTCTTGTCGACGAGCCTCTGCAGCTTTCTTCTCTTTTTCCTCGATTTCCTTAATTTTGAGTTTCTCCTGGACTTGAATTCGAAGCTCTTCCTCCTTTCTCTCCTCATCCAAACGTTTTGCTTCTTGGACTCTTGCAGCTTCTTCCTGTCTCTCGATTTCCTCCTGCTGTTTCCTCAAAATTTCTTCCTGCTGGCGAATGTTCTCCTCGTTTTTTCGCATTGTTTCCTCCTGACGACGTTGCTCTTCGGTTTCCTGAGCGCGCTCGCGTTCCAGCTGCATTTTTTCTTCCTCTAATTCAAGAAGTTTATGTGCCAACTTCTCTCCGATGTCACTGTTAAGAGAAAAATTTCAATTTCAGCAAACAGGATGGCCCTAAAACTTCATTTTCAAAATTCCCTAACTTTTCCTGACTAATTTCATATTTTCCCCTGATTTAAGGGAAAAATTCTAATATTATAACATTTTTATTGTAGAATCTATTAGAAATGAAATAAAACAATTTTAAAATTATATTTACTTTTTTTATTATTCTTCAGGTCTGCCACAGCCTAATTTACTTGAAAAAAATTAAAGCGATAAAAAATGACTAATTATTAACCCAAAAAATGCACTAAAAGTAACTAATAAGCAATAATAAGTGAGTAATGTTCTTCTGTAATTGCCATTGATTTCAGCAAAATTGAAGTGAATTTATAGGAATTTAAGGAAAATGAGAAGAATTCGATGAAATTCATCAAAATTAAAGGTGAACTGACAAAAATTGAAGCGAATTGACAACAACTGAAAATGATTAAAAAATTCATTGAATTCAGGAAGCTTGAAATGAGTTTAGAAAAATGCAAAGGAATTTAAAAGAATTTAATACAATGCCTAAGAAGTCAAAGTAATTATAAAAGACTTCAATATTAAAGGAAAGAAATACAGAAAAAATGTAATCCACTGACTTGAGTAAAATTAAGTGAATTTAGAAGAATTCAATTAAATTCGAAACTTTCTAGAGAATTCCAAAAAATTCAGGATTAATAAGAATACCTTCATTTAATTTTTCGGAAATGTCATAAAATCCCAGAGAGACTTTTAGAGTATCTTTAAAATCTTTAGGTTCGATAAAACTTTCAAATGCTTAAAAAACTCTTGAAAAAATTGAAATCAATTACAAACTTCTTGGGATGTTTTTTTTAATTCCCTAAAATATTGCATAACCTTTGATATCTTTTAAACACCCTTGAAAGTTTTTAAAGCTTTCGAACATTTTTGGAACTTTTAAGAATACCCTAAAATATGTTAAATCTTTTGAAATCCCTTAAAACATTTTAAAACTCTTGAGAATTCTTTGGAATATTTAAAAATACCCTAAAATCTTTCAAATCCTTTAGGGTCAATTCAAATTATTGAAATATATTAAAAATACGCTATGATATTTCAAATCCTTACAACTATTTTTAAAGGTCTTTGAAATTCCTTCAAAGTTTTAAAAATACTCAAATATCTTTGAAACACCTAAACTATTTCAAATCCCTTAAAATTTCTTAAAGCTCTTGAAAATTCCTTATGATATTTAAAAACACCCTAAAATCTTTGAAAACCATTTGGACTCAGTTCAAATGATTGAAATCTATTAAAAATACCATATTTCAAATCCTTAAAAATCTTTTGAAATCCCTTGACATTTTTAAAAGCTATTAAAAATTCCTTGGAATCTTTTAAAATACCTTGAAATATTTCAAATGCTTTGCAATCTTTGCAATCCTTTGAAAGTTTTTAAGGCTCTTGAAACCTTTGATATATTCTGAAACCCCTTAAAACTTTTTAAAAATCTTTAAAATTCCTTAGAAATTTTAAAAATACTCGACATTTTTTTAATCTTCTGGATTCACATTAAATTATTGCAATCTATTAAACATAGCCTAAGATGATGCAATATTTTCAATTTATTTCGAAATATCCCTTGATATTTTAAAATGTTTTTAAAAATTCATATAAATCTTTAAAAATGCATTAAAATCTTTTAAACATGGAAATATTTTAAATCCTTTGAAAACTTTTGAAATCCTTTGAATGTTTTTAAAGCTCTTGAAACTTTTTAAAATATCCTAAATTATTCAATAATCCTTTAAAACCTTTAGAAAACTCTTACAAAATTTTAAAGATCTTTCAAATATACCTTAGAATTAAAAAAAAACCTGAACATTTTTTAAATCCTTTGGACTCACTTCAAATTATTGAAATCTATTAAAAATACCCTAAGATATTTCAAATTCTTTAAAATATTTTGAAATATTCCTTGACATTTTTAAAAGTTAAAAAATTCATTGAAATCTTTTAAAATACATTGAAAAAATTGTAATCCTTTGAAAACTTTTGAAATCCTTTCAAAGTTTTTGAAGCTCTTGAAATTTCTATAAAATATTCAATAATCCTTTGAAATCTTTTGAAATAACTTGAAACTTTTAAAATATCTTTAAAATTCCTTAAAAGTTTTTTAAATATCCGCAAATTTCGTTAATCCTTTGGAATACCTTCAAATTATTGAAATATATCAATAATACTTGGAAATCTTTTAAAATACGTGAAATATTTCAAATCCCTTAAAACTTTTTAAAAACTCTTGAAAATTGCTAAGGATTTTTTTTTAAATAACCAAAAATGTTCATAAATCTTTTAAATCTCTTCACATTATTGAAACATATTTAAAATTCCTAGGAATTTTTTTTAAATACCCCAAAAATTTTCAAAATAATTCAAGAAAATTTTGAAATAGATATAAATCTGAATTTAATAGTGAATAAATTCCTAAATTCGTAAATTAACCCATGGGTTAATTTAATGAAAGAAAGGTAACAAAAGTGATCTTTTCGTTTAAAAATGTAACAAAAGTGACTTTAACTTTAAAAAATCACTCAAAGTTGATAAAAAAAAACTGTGGCTCTCCTGATTATTCTCGATAGTTACATGAAATGTTTCTTATAGAAATTCCCTGCATTTTTTAACATTTTTTTTTTATTTTAACTTTTTCTCAATTCCGGGGAAGCGCTTCGATCGAAAATTGAATTCGAAATGAAAGGTCAAAATAGTCGAGGTTATTTATTTCCACTTACTTCGCATGTATCTTAAGTGTTGACAAAAAATTTCAAAATTGAATTTGGCCAATTTTAATTAATAAAAATAAAAATAATTAGTGTTAAAAAATTTCTATCTCATACAATTTTGAAAACAATTTTTTAATTTTTAATTCGTACACTCTAACTTTATAAATTATTAAAAAAAAGGCATTCGAAACTCAAAATTAAAATATTGTGGAATACGTATGTTCAGTTTTCAACTTACTTTTTGGCTTTCTGTTTAGCAGCAAATTTGCTTCAGATATTTTAATTTAGCATTTGAAGGTTGCCGACTGAAATATTTTACAATAAAGAATTTTCTAGAATTTCGGAATATATGGAACGATTTTACAGGTTTTAAGATATTTAAAAATATTTCACTAAATTTTATAAGGATACGAAAGTTTTCAATAATTGCAAGGATTTTTTTGAAGATCCCAAGGCATTTTATTAAATTTTCCAGAATTTTAGGAAATATCACTAAATTTCATACAATTTCGCGGGATTTAATAATATTTTAGTGGATTTTAAAGAATTTATTTTCTTTTGAATTTTTTTAACTTATTTGAATCCTACTAAATTTACCTACTTAATTTAATGAATTTTAAAAAGATATTTTTGAATTGATCCTATGGATCAATTGATAAAATGGTGAAAGGATTTAAAATATTTTAAGGTATTTTTTCAAATTCCTTGGCATTGTCAAGACCTTAAAACTTTTAAATATTGTAGGGTCTTTTAAAAGATTTCGAGGAATTTTCAAGATATTTAAACAATTTCAAAGGATTTGCAAGAGCTTAAATAATTCTCAGGGATTTTAATATTTTAATGGATTTGAACAAATTTATTCGCTAAAATTAGGGGATTTCGTAGCGTTTCAATTTATTCTAAATTCACTCAATTCTGCTCAATTCAATCGATTTATAACAACAAGTTTTTCTTTCATTCGGCTTGAAGTCTTTGAAAATCACCTTAAATTCGTAGGCATCATATCGAATTCTTTTGAATTATCTTTAATTTTTCCACTCATTTCAAACTTAATTCAATGAATTTTTTTACACCTTGTCATTTCCCCTAAATTCCTCTAAATTCACTCAAATTTTACTGAAATCACTGAAATTTTTTTCGATTTTTTCAATTATTTCAAATTCATTTGAATTGTTTTGTAGTAATTATTCACGTTTTTTATTAGAAATTAGTAGAGTTTCAAAAATTTGAAATTATTTTTCAGAATTCATTCTGAATTCCCAATACACTTGAATTCATCTAAATTTACTCAGTTCTACTTTATTCAGTGATTTTTTTAGATTTTTAAAAAGTTTTTATTTAATTTATCCTAAATTCTTTTAACCTCACCATGAATTCTCATAAATTCAATCGAATTCTTTTGAATTCCTTTGAATTCCCTTGCATTTTTCTAAGCTGAATTCAAATTTTCCGAATTCCATTAAGTTTTTCCATATTTTTATCTATTTAAAAAAATTTTCAATTCTAATTAATTTAATTTTCTTCGTTTCCCTAGGCATTATATACATATAATGCCCAACAGAGGCCAGGTAAAGTATGTAATACTCTCTATTATACAGATTGCTTAGGCATTATATATAATGCCCAGTAAGACGCAGGGAAAAAATGTTGAATTAAACATTTAAACAAATTTTTGTATTTTTCGAAAACAAATGTTTAAGCTCAATTTAAAAAAAAATCCACTTTTGATTTTCTTTTAATCCTTTTTTAAATTTAGTTTACAATTTGCTTCAAAATCCTTTAAAATCAGGATTTTCCAAATTTTCAAACTTATTTTAAACTTTTTAATTAGTGTGTGCTAATAACTCAAGTAGAAAAACATAATTGTTTATGCAATTAGGTATTATTTTAAATGATATTGTTTTCAAATAATGCTAGAGGTTGCAATTTCTTTTGTCTTCAAGATTTTAAACATGATATTTTTCATTTCATAAATTTTCCAGAGATTGTCAAAAAGATTTTTAAATCGCATCCATTCCTTATTAGTTTAAATCCAACATTAATTGAATGATCGGGAACCATAAGTAAAAAAGTCTCAAATTTAAAATTATTTTTTCACTAATTATTTTTTAAACAATTACTGTTTGTTTAAACAATTTTTTTCTCACCTGTAAAAAGCCATCATTTTTGGGGATAAATGATACAGTTGATGAATTTTAGTAATAATATTTTAAACTTCACATATTTGAAAATTAATTATTTGAACAATTTTTTTCGTTTAAACCGTTTTTCCCGAGTTCTTTTTTCATGTTCAGAACACAATTATCGAATTATGAAAGCAATTTTTTCAGGATATTTGTAAATTTTCTAAACAATTTTTATTCATTTAAACAATTTTTTCATCCTGAAAATCTTGAAATATGATAATTTAAGCTAGAAAAATTATTATTGAAATTAATCAACATTATTTACATGAAACTAATATTTTTCATTTTTCAGAGCATTTCTGGACACAATACAAGGGGGTTGGGGGGCGTCAACATTAAAAGTTATTGAGTGTGAACTATTCCTTAAAAATTCACTAAGAGGCGCTCAAGCTTAAATTTACAAGAAAAATTAATAAAATGTACTTATTTTCTTTCATTTTTCCGAAAACAGAGTTTTTTTCATTAAAGACCCCATCATAATGTCAAAAGCCAGGGGTACTAGTGAATTTTAACCTATTTGAAAAAATATGGAATTTATTTTTCCCTAAAACAAAGAAATTTTGAAAGGGGGAAGGGAGTATCGGCCGCCAAAAATCGAAAGTAAAATTTTTACAGGTATAAATGTGGACACACTATTTTTGCACTGATTTAATGCATTCTTTTATAAATTTAAAAACCTTTAAAAAATGGCATTTCTAAAAATTAAAAAAAAAACAGCACTTTGTTATTAAATAAAAAATGGTTAAATGATTTTTGAGAAGTAGCTTGTCATGAATCTCTTAAAAATTGTATTAGATTTTAATTTTCGTAAAAACTCCAAATCTGATGACAATTGTAAATGCCGGGCATTATA
>NC_046663.1:71566699-71633842 GCF_010883055.1 Belonocnema kinseyi
TGAAGTGACCAGGCATTATATATAATGCCTAGGGATTATATTCAATGCCTAGATTATATACTTTGTCTGTAACATATAAAAAATATGTGTTAATAAAAGGTTATTTCTGCAGTGTCTTCAGTTATTTATGTAAATAGAGTTTTAGAGGAAATATAAGAAGAAAATATCTGAAAATATTTTACCTATTTAATTCACAACTGTTTCCGTAGCGCCACTGTTCCTCTTTCTCGAGGACTTCGATAATTTCTCGTTCCTTCTTGGTGATTTCATCTTCTTCGGAGGACGTTACACTTGCTCCAAAAGGCTCACTGCTTTGCCTGCTGTGTTGGGATATGTCGGGACTGATTGGCTGTTTGGTCCAGTCCTCGACGTGTCCAAGTTCCACACCAGAATCACGTTCGTGGTTCGAATCTTGCTCGTAATTACTATCAGTATCGTAGGAACGACGATGAAGTTGCTCGATGCGTCTTTCTTCAGCTAAAATTGCTGCCATGTCAGGTGGTTTTGTCAGCGACAGTTCTTGCTCGTAATCATCGTCGTTCATCTATTGAAGAAGTGATTATTATTATTATTATTATTATTATTATTATTAACTAAATAAGGCAGCTAAATATAGAGCAAAATTTAGAAACAATATAGGCTGAGGTCTGGATTTTTTAAATAAAAAAAGTAAATTAAAAGATTGTATTCTGTTTAATGTACGAGAAGCTTTGAATTTTGTTAAATATGAAGAACAATAGGGTAGGCATTTTTATTTCCGGAAAAAATTTCCGATTTTTCGCTGATTCGGAAACATTTTTCCCGGTCATTGAAATAACAAAATTCAAACGGTTAAAGCCCCACATTTTTTCATTTGAAATAATAAAACATAAACTGCAAACATTACAGTAGTCAAAATTAAACAATATACTGATTTTTCTGATAATAAGTATAAAGCCGTCGAGTATAATAACATGTGATTGGTCACGTGACAGTTTTCAACCACAAATATTTTTTTCAACCAAGAAAGATTAATTTTCAACTAAATAGTTCAATGTTACGAAAATAATATTTTTAAACCAAAAAGTTGCATTTATAATCAAATGGTTGAACATTTAATAAAGAGATGAATTATTAACAAAATAGTTGAATTTTTTATCAAATATTTGAATTTTCGAGCCGAAGAGACGATTTTTTTTAGAAGAGAGTTTAATTATTAGCCATAAAGTTAATTTGGAACCAAACATGACGGCTTTTCTACGGCAAAAGATGAATTTATAATCCAAAAGGAATAATTTTTCATCCAAAAAACGAATGTGTCAACAGAACTGTTGAATTTTCGGCCAAAAATATGACTTTTTGACAAAATAATTAAAGTTTTAACCAAATAGTTTCATTTTCTGCCAACAAAGACGAAGTTTTAAACACATGGTCGGCTTTTTCAACAAAAACCATTAAAATTGAGCCACAAACAGTTGCACTGTCAACCAAACAGTTGAATTTTCAAACCTAATCGATATGAATTGATTTTTCAACCAAAAATATAATTTTCAACTAAGACAAATTTAAAAAAAAAATAATAATTTATAACCAAATATGTTTTCATTCACAACAAAATCAACTAAAAGAGATGAATTTTCAACAAAATAATTAAATTCTTAAACAAATAGTTTAACTTTCAAGGCAAAAAAGACGTATTTTTAAGACAGTTGAATTATCAATCTCAAACGGTAAATTTTCAAGAAATAATATAATTTTCAACTAAGCAGTTAAATGATTAAAAAAAGGAATTTTTAACCAGACAATTGCATTTACAACCAAAAAGTTGAATTTTCAAGCAAAAAAATTATATTTTTTAAGACAGATGAATCTTTAATCAGGAAATTGAAATGCAAACTAGAAAGATGAATTTTCAACCCAAACAGGATGACTTTTCTGTAGTAAAAGATGAATTTATAATCCAAAAGGACTAATTTTGTATCCAAAAAGACGAATGTTTAACAAAATAGTCCAATTTTCGAGCCGAAAGAACGAATTTCTTAAGATAGTTAAATTTCTAACAAGGAAGTGAACTTGTAATTAATAGAGATGCATTTTCAAACAAAAAAGAAAACTTTTTGTAACACAAAAGATGAATTTTTAAGCTGAAATGATCAATTTTCTACCCAAAAACCGAGTGTTCAATGAAACAGTTGACTTTTTGATTAAAAATATGACTTTTTAAGAAAATAATTGAATTTTTAATTAAATAGTTTTAATTTTCAACCAAAAAGTCACAACTAAACAGTTGAAATTTCAAGCGGAAGAGACAGATTTTCAACAAAAAAATGAAATTTCTAACCAAATAGTTAATGTTTCAAGGCATTAAAAAAAGAATTCTTTGGAAAACAGTCGAATTTTTAACAATATTAGTTCATTTTTAACCAAAAAAAGGAAATCCACTTTCAAACCAAAAGTAGTTGAACTTTTTTATCGTCTTCTATTAATTTAGTTCGCATTTAGGCGAAAAAACGAAAAAAATGGTCAGTTTCTTGTACAAAAAGGAGAAAAAAGGAATTCTTCAGAAAAGTCTTTTCTTACTCGATAAATATTTTTTCAGATATTTTTCACCATTAACGACGCCTTATTATGTGATGATGTTAGAATTACAAGTAACCATTATTTTATAAACTTTAACACTGTTTATTAAAAAATAAACCAAATTCACGGTCCACATAAAAATTTACGGTTGTTTGCATGTCATTTCCCGATTTCCCGGGAAATTTTTCACAGTGAGGTAATATTAAAAAAAATAAAAGAATTGTGAAAATTATATTTACCCCTCCAATTCCGAGAAAATCAGAGCGTCGGGTTCGAAGTTCCTTCTTTATTCTGCGTGTGGAATTTAATCTCTTCAAGGGCTCGACTGGCTGACTTTCCTCATCACTGAATTCCACAGGTGGTGGTGGAGGTTTTTCTTTGGGAGGTTCTACACTTGTTGGTGGACCCATCGGAAATGAGAGACCTGCTACTAATTCTTCGTCGCTTGTCAAATTTAGTGGAAATATCTGCAAAAAGGAAAAGGAAAATAACATTAATTTAGGCAGCACAATTAAAATAATAGCTAGGAAAATTCATGGTCTTTTATTTTATAAATAGATTATTATTAGAATTAGAAAATTTATGATTAATTTAGAGATCACTGACTAAAGAATTAATATTTAATCTAGTCAATTTTCTAAACAACCTTGACTTTGACTTTCATTGATTCATAATATTTATTTTTGGATATAGTTTAAACATCCCTATCACAAATCAACTTCCTGTTTCCGTCGATAGTGAAAGGTCAAAAACAAGTGTCAAATTAATGAATCAATAGCTTTATCGCAATCGTGACGCATTTTAAACCTTCTTTCTTACCAATCCAACTTGTAACCTACGAAATTAGATTACGCAATATACTTTAAAATAATTTCTAGTCCCCCATTGTGTATTCAAATTCTAAAATAGAGATACGAAATTAGATAAATATATTAAAAGAATTAATTTAATTTTTATTCTCCAGTAACTATACATTTTATTTCCATTAGCTCTATTATTTGGAAGATTCTAATTCGAAGCCTTCAAAACTGTACCTTTGAAATATTTCACAATTCGTAATTATAATTTGATTGAAGTTTGAACATTGCAATTTTCAGGTACGATTTTCAATGCTAAAAATGATCGTTTGAAAATTTGTTTCCTTTAAATTCGAAAATTGCAACATTTGGAAATTCAAAGATTTCCATCTTTATTCGCATTAGAAATTCGAATGAGGTACACGTTTTATATTCTCATTGTTAAGTAGTGGGACTTTAAAAATCTGTCGATCAATTTTCAACCAGAGATCAATTTTCTAAAAAAAAGATTTTAATTTTAAATAAAACAAAATTGAATTTAACCAAGAAAATACGAATCTTCAAGCAAATAGTTTAAGCCTCAGCTAGAACAGGTTCATTTTAAACCAAACTGTTGAAATTTTAACAACAAATTTATTTTCTACCAAAAAATATGTTCAACAAAATGCATAAAGTTTTAACCAAATAGTTTAATTTTCAACCAAGAAGATTAATTTTCGATCAAACAAGACAAATTGTCAAACAAAAATTTTAATTTTTAGTCTAAAAAAATTACTTTTTAACAAAAATTGGAATTGTTAAATTTTAATTGAAAAACAATCATGTTCAATTTAGAAAAGCGAATTTTTACCAGAAGGTCGAATTTTCAACATGAAGATATGAATTTTCGACAAAATATTGAATTATATACCAAATTACTGAATTTTCAAACCAAAAAGACGAATTTTCAAGAAAAAACTTAATTTTCAACTTGAAAATATGAGTTTTCAGCAAAAAAGTTAATTTCCAACCAATTTGTTGAATTTTCAACCTATATTATGATTAATTAACAAAAATTGTACTCGGTTTTTAAGAGACATATTTTTTCTCTCCCTTTTCTCGTGTTTTTTCGCTTAAAAGTGAAGTACATTGATAGAGCTCAACAAGAAAAATCAATTCTTTTTCATTTAAAAGTCTAATATTATATGATTAGTTCGAAATTTATCTCGCTCGGTTCAAAATTTTAGTATCCAATTTGCCATTTTATTATTTTTTGAAAATGTAACTATTCTGTTAAAAATTCATCTTTTTTCTCAAAAATTCAGCTACTTGGTGGAAAGCTGAACAACTTTTTTTTTATCTCAGTTTTATGCTTTAAGTCTTTTGCTGAGAATTCTTTTTTTTAAAGATTCACCATTTGACATGGAAATTCACCCCTATTCTTATTTTTTAGCCAACAATCTAAATCATTTGGTTCAAAATGCATACTTTTTTATTAAAAATGCAACTGTGTGGGTCTAAATTAATCTTATTTGGTTGATGACTTAAAAATTTGATAGAAAATTAAACTATTCGATTAAAAATTAACTTTTGTGTTAAAAACTAAACTATCTCTATGGAAATTAAACTTTTTTTGTAGAAAATTAACTTTTTTGTTACAAAAAATTATATTTCTCGGTTTAAAATTCAAGCGTTTTATAGATTATTCGTCTTTCTGACTTTAAAATTCATCAATTTGGATAAAAATTCATTTGTTTTGTTGAAAATTCGTGTCTTTAATTGATCAATAATTTTCATGTAGGAACATTCATATTTTTAGTTTAAAATGTATTTTTTTTTTAATTTAAAAAAATGCTTGGTTGAAAGCTGAAGTAGTTTGTGAAAAATGCCCTTTTTTTAATTCGTCTCTTTGGTTTAAAATATATATTTTTGTAGAATAGTAGCTTTTTTTGTTTAAAATTAATTTTTATTTTAAAGAATTTATTCCCCCATTATTACCCTATTTATGTGAAAACCCCACCGTCTCTGCTATGTTTTGATAGATTTTTGGAATATAAAAAATAGTCATAAATGGTCTAAAATTGGTAACGTAGTTTATGGATTAAATATATTCTTACCGGTGTTGAACCCTGTGACATCGGACAGAACATTTCCATGGCTTTTTGATTCTCCACAAAGTTTAGAGTCGAAGGCCTCTCAAGTTTTTCGGAAACCGGTGGAAGAAAAATAACTTCTGGTTCTCCTATAACTGGTTCGGGTTCTTCCTCGGTTTTCTGCTGGGAAACCATCTCGATTTCCGTGTTCAAAGGAGTTCCAGTAGCTTCGACCTCTTCGCGATCGACTGGCTTGATCGTCTGGTAAATCATTTCTTCCACTGCTTCCTCGATAACTGCTGGTTCCTGAGAGAAGAAGAGCGATATAACCGTTTTGTCGGAGAAGAGTGCGTTACGAATTTTGCAACGCCACATTCTATGCAAATTTGTACCAACAATCGGTCCGAGCAACGTTTCTCAAACGAGACTGACTGCTTGCTTTACTGATATAACGGCTTTCTAGAAACTGATTCCTATTATATATAATAATTCAAAACAATACAAAAACTTTGTTTCACAATTTAAACTTACTTTTCTCAATTCCGTGATTCCAAAATCCTATCTAAAAAAAAGTGAAGTTACCAAATATTGCTGACATCGGACACATTGTTGCTGAAAACCTGATTGATTCTAACACTGCATGAAGATGAGTTTTAGTGGTTGTTTTCAGTTTGTTTATCTATATTATTAAAGATTAGGAAATTTCTGCGCCATTAATTTTGTGATTCAAATTTTTCAATAATTCGGTTCTTGACAGTTCGCTACCATACTATCAAATATAAACTTTTTCACATTTTCAAAGAGCTGAACAAACTTTAATTGTTGACAGAAACTTATTTTTAAAAATTGCAAAAAAAAATGTTGAAACTTTTTAATAAGTTTGAAACACTTAGGAAATTTTTTTTTAAAGATTTCTGGGAAAATTTTTAATGATTTAGATTTTATTTTAAACGAATGAATTTAAGTAAAGATTACAAAATGTGTGGACAAAAAATCTGGAAGATTTAAAACATAAAAGATGAGAATAAATGAGAATGAAGGATGTTCTTAAGATGCATGGATAAATTCCAAGTATTTTGTTTTTGTTGTGAATTCTAATAGAAAATTGAAAAAGATTTCAAAACATTAGAAATTATTTCCTAAAATTTGTAAAAACACCGTAAAAGATTTTTAAACTAAATTTTACAATTTTGCAATATTACAAAATTTTAGACAAAATTAATTCAAGTTTACGAGATATTTAGAAATTCGCAAACGTTTTAAAAATAATTAAAACTTTTAAACAATTTAAAGTGAATGAAAAAAGTTTCCTTAAGAGTCTCAGGAAAAATTATAACGATTTTTCATTTTGAAAACGTCAGCTTAAGAGACAAATGAAAAATATTTCAAAATATTTCGAACAAGAAAGTAGAAGATTTTAAAGTGTAATTTTGCAATTTTACACAGTTTAGCAGTTCCAAGAAGATCGACAATTTTTTTCCTGAGATTCAATGGACAAAAATCTATGATTTTTATGTGGAAAATTTAATTTTAAGAGAAAATTTAAAATCGTTTCAAAATATTTCAAAATATTTCAAATTATTTAATTTGGCACGAAAAAAATTTGTAATCAACTCATTTCAAGGGATATTTAAAAGATTCAGAAAGTATCAAAAATAATTGTAAACTCAAAAAGATTTAATATTTTTTAATTTAGATTTTTGAAGATTGAAAAAAACTTTAGAAGCTTTTTGAAGGACTTTTGAATCTTTTCAAGAGAATATAAACTTTTTCTCAAAATTCCTATGAAAATTTGAAACCACTGTTTCTTTTGAAAAATTGAAATTTTAAGAAAATTTAAAAACATTTCTAAAAATTTACAAAAATGTGGACATTTTTCAAGGCAATTTTTTAAATTTTCAATGGCATTTCAAAACTGTAAGGAAAATTTGAATCAGTCACTTAAGAATTGATGAGCTTTTGAATAGATAAAAAAAACATTTTTAAGAGGTAATACCCAGTTATTTTAAGAGATTTTAAAGATTTTTTAAGCAATTTTAATCAAATATTATTAACTGTATTTATGTAACTTGAACAACAAAAACTGATAATACTTATTATTTCCTTGCTCTCAGATCCCAGCATCTAATTTTAGATCAAATCCAAATGCTCAAAAACTTTTCACAAATATTTATTCGAAATTTGTACTTTGTATCAGAAGTTATTTTTTCCCTCAAAAAAAAAAAAAACTACACGCGATGAAGTTACTTATTTTAAATTATTATATGCTTCCTACTTCAGAAACGCTACCCGGAGCTGGATTATTATCAAATTCGAAGCCGGGTTTTCAAAGCAATACATTATAATATTTATTCTACTGTTGCGTGTGCCCGTTTTACAAAATTTTCGTAGCACAACGTGGAGGGTTGGGAATTAAGAAAAATGAAAAACCAATTCGATGAAATTAGTATAAATAGAAGCCGCTCAACAAATACATTCTTCAGGCAAATGTTATATTTTTCTAAAGGAAATGTTTGGAAGGATTTAGGAAGAGTGGATAATTTCACAACATGCATATTTTTACAACAATAGGCTCATAAATATTAGAGACATTTTAGTGTAAGACATGCAGTAAGAAATAAGAAGCTTAAGAATAACATAAAGCAAATATTTTAGCCGCCTCAACTCAACAAATTTTTGTATACTTCCCAAAAATAAAAATTATATTATGAATACTAAATACCTCCATTCCATTTAATTTAATCCCGTTTGATTCCAATATCGATCACAACCTCCGAAAGATAAAATGTGAATTGCGGTAGATAGAGTTTTACGAAAGCGATGAAATGATTACGATAACGTATCTATTAAAACTTTGTTGATCTTTTTCCTCTAATTTACAAAGAGAGTTCAAGAACAACCTTTTTAAATGAAACATCCTTTTCATAAAAATACGATAAAATTGTACGATTAAACGTTAAGCAAAATTATAAATTACTAAGTGAAAGATCTTATTTTTCATTCAGAAATCTAGCACACCAAATTAAACGTTTCAATCAGATTTAATTGGTCAAAAGTCAAAAATGTTTGAAAGAATCGAATAATTATTAACTCTTAATAACATGTAGATTTAGTTCAAAAGTCTAGCGGAAAATTTAGAGTGAAATATTTAGCAACAAACAATTAAGAGTCATAATTCCAATCATTTAAACTGTGCTTTGTGACATTTATGTCAAGATAAGAATCTACTGAATTTGTTGCATTTGCATGCTTCAGTTTTCTCTGAAATTATAAAGAGTTCATTAATTTATTTTCTAACACAGAAAAAATAAAAACAAAACTCTGATCAAATAATGTCCTACTTATCAAAAATAATTTCGAATTAAAAAGAGAATAAAATAAGGGAAAACACAAGAAAAACGGAAACATCACCATGATCAAGCAGACACAATAATTTCGATCTGCAAATTTTGTCGATTCCAATAAAAAAATAAGTCATTAAAAAAAATATCCTTTAAATTTAATAACATTATTTCTAACATATCTTAATTTTTCGTTAATCTTCGATTAGAGAGCATAAAAATCGCGATAGAAAAGATTTAATCTTTAAAAAAATGTCTGCAAAGATAAACCAAGTATTGGATAATTTATAGTCAGTAATAAAGCTATTTATTCATATGATGGTTTCATCGTAGGAATTACATCATTGCAGATCGGATAAATAATCTCTAAAGCGGGGGGGGGGGGGGGGGGGGGGGGGGGGGGCGTTTAAGAACACTGCCTTACCTCTCAAAGTACCAAAGCTTTAGACAAAGAAGGTCCAACAGGATGAAGCAGATGATACTTGAAATTTTTCGAAGAATCTTCTTCGAAGTCTCCAAGTAAAAGAAACTAGCTGAGAAATACTGAGCTCGGAAAATAATTTAATTGACGCCAACAGAAAGGAGAAGCAGTAAAAATAATACAAAACTTTATCCAGTTTTAGTCATTTTGTAATTCAAATTCCAAGTGAGGATGTGGATAATTATATAAATTTTCGTCATCATTTAAAATCAATTTCAAACTACTAAAAATAATATTAAATTCAATAGACTTATATTTCGCAAAAAAAAATATTATTTGGGATATAGAAATATTCTACTCTAGATAAATTATGTAGGGCTCGGATCGACTAAGAAGGCTTAACAAAAAGTCGCATTAGTCGCATAAAATTACAAAGTCAAATGAAATTTAGAAAAAAAAGCCCACAAAAAGTCACATCAAATTTTTGAAAATAATAAAAAACCAGTACTCGAGACTGAATAACTGAAATAATAACTTCATTTGCTTAGGAATATAGAGTATGTAAATCTCTTCGAAATCTATAATTTGCTTTAAAGTTAAACTTCATGAACATTCATTTCGAACATTTTTACTGTGTAATTTGAATATTAAGTAATTAATTTTTTCAGAATTCAGATTTCACAGACGAAAAATCTCTCGAAACCGGCAAAAAAGGATGATTCTTCACGAAAATAGAAGAACAACAGGAAAATAAATAAACGAATTTTCAACAAAGTAATTAAGGTTTTATCCAAAGATCTGAATTTTGAACCTACAAAGATTAATTTACAATTAAATGGTCAAATATCCAATTTTTATATTCTTATATATTAATTTTTAACCAAATAGTTGAATAAGAAAGCAAAAACGAGAACTTTTAAGAATATCTTTGAATTTTCAACAAAAACACTTTTTTAAATAAAAAAATATGACTTTTCCCAGTTAAAAGATGAAGTTTCAATTTATCAGGACGAATTTTCTATCATTCTAAACCACAAAGATGAATTTCTTCAAAGAAAGTTGAATTATCGGCCTAAAAGATCAATTTTTAACATACAGATAGTTTTTAACTAAGAAAGACAAATTTTCAACAAAATAGATGAATTTTTAACCAAATAGTTGAATTTTCATGTCAGATGAATTTTTTAGAAGGCAAATTTTTAACAAAATAGTCGATCTTTTAACCGAAAAGAATGAACCGGCGACAAAAATTGAAAAATGGGATGTTTCTTGAAAACATGAAAAAAATTTAAAGTTAATCGATTCTAAATTATTTGAACTTAAAAATTTCCAACTGTTAATGCTTGTAATTTTAAGAAAATAAAACTTTCCATAAGGATTCACGGGCTGAGAAAGTGTTCAATTTCAAAAACTAATAATTAAAAATTGTAATGTTCTAATCTATTAAAATCGAATAATTTTTCTAGCTTTGAATTTCAATTTAAAAAGTTTGATTTTGATTAAAATTGAAACTAATTGGAAAACTAAAATGGCAAAAAGTCGATTAGTCGAATTTAAAAAAAAAGTCGCACGATCCGAGCCCTATTTTTTCATTTTCTGAAATATATTTTCTATAATTTGTGGGTTTCTTTGTGAATCTGATTTCAACTTGAATCGTTTTTACTGATGCGACACTGTGTGGGAAAACGAGAACTTCTGTAACTGCATTTTACCGATTCTAATAACTAGTACTGGCTTCGTTAACTACTTTTATTTACGGGTATTATTACGTGGGTCGGATAAGATGCTCTCGTCGACTTTAATTGGCATTAAATAATTACCGGGACTGACAACGTTGGACTGACCAATAGAAAATAATTAATAACCCACTGGCGTAGGACACTTTCTATATTTTCCGATTTCCCTGAATTTTCCATGAATAAAAAACTGATTTCTTAATTTCTAGATAATTGAAAATAAGGTTATCAGAGGAGGAAATTTTAGCCATATTCTAAACCACCAAATACATTCAGCAAGCCTTCAATAACATTTTTAAATTTTTAATTCGTAATTGTTTCTTCATTCCCAAACTTGAGGGCTCTGCGTTTATAAATTGAGTTATAAATTTAAGATTAATAGTTAATTAAGAGTTGTAAAAGTTATAAAGTTGCTAAATGTTTCAGTTTGAGAAGGCCAAAAAGAACAAATTAAAAATATATATTCTTCGTGCATCAAAAATTTAAATCGATTATTTTAAATTTGTTAACTTATAGTAATATAAAACGGTTCAAACTCCAAGAGTTTTTAAAATTTATTGAAAAAGGAACATTTTTAAGAATTTTGAAAAGTTTTAAGAAAATGAAAAGAAAAAAACTAGATTCCTAGAGAACTTTTAATGATTTTTTATTTAAAAGAATTTAATTTACTTGAATATTTTTAAAAATTTCAGATTTTTCCGAAAAAGAATCTGGAAAATTTTGAGACTTACTTACAAACTTCTAAAAGACTTCAATAGCTTTTAAACTGACTAGATTCTCTAGATTCTTTTTCGACATATCTAAAATATTCAGAAATCTTTTTGAATGTTCATACGAATTTTAGCAAAATTATATTGATATAACTTTAAAAAGAAATTGATTAATTTCCTTATATTATTTCCTTGATCTCAGAGCTCAGAATAAAATTTCAGCTAGAATTTGAGTGTTCAAGAACTTTGAACAAATAAATAGTTATTAGAAATTTTTATTTTGTATTAAAAATTATTTTCCCCCTCAAATAGAACAATTATAAACGCTACGCGCGCGATTGATGATGCTCGTAAGTTTAAAATCAAATCAACAAAACATTTAAATATTTATAAGACGTTCTAATCATATTTTTCTAAATATCTTTAGTTTTTACCATAACTGGTAAAAGCTGTTTTGATGCAGCAATTAAAAGTGTGGCAATTTCATTCTTTACATTCACATAATCAAAGTTCAGTTAAAAATTAAAAGATCATTGCATAAGTATCTCCTCTATATATTCTGAAAATTTCAGGTATTTGGTAAGAAAAGTGATATTTTGCGTGAACTACCTCAAGATATTAATTGAACGCTTTGAAATTTGACACAGTGTCGGGCTAAAAATGATCCTAAATTGAAATTTTCAGCACTGGTGAGTTTTTGATTTCTCAAATTTTCAATTTTAGACCCACCGGTGTTTAGTCGACCATAAAGTGGTAAGTGATTAAAAAGTACGAAACAAGAGACTTGACTGCCCAATTAATCTTATATTTCGTGTTACATATCGTATACTCTTCGAAAATGCTACATTAGACGAACAGTATCCACTAACTCGTGCTGTACCGACAAATTATATTAAGATCAGTATATGACCGTTGAATTACATATTACTCTAAGAATAAGTCTTATACTCAAATTTTCCAAGTTAATAACATATCGCCTATTTCTCTTCCACAAAACTCAATAAAGCTCGCAACCTTTATAATCGATAATATGATATTTCTAAAAATTACATAAATCAATTTTTGGTGATTCAATTATCGTAAAAATAATGTATCATATGATTTTAGATGGCAATAACACCTCTAAATGTCAGGTTTTTAAATTTTATATGATTAATTACTGGTACTCAGTTTTTGAGAAAAAGTCATCATTTTTCCGAATTACTTCATATAAACTTCAAAGGACCTCGCTAACGCTGTATTACAACAAGGATATTGGGATAAAACTTTTTATGGTCTTTTTTGGCATCCATTACAAGTATGTATTTAGCAATATAAAATTCAAGAACCGAAAGTTTAGAAGAATTTTATAATTTTTTCTGCTTTCTTATGTATACAGTGGGCGGACAAAACGCAGTATTCCGATAAGGATATTGGGATAATACTTTTTATGGTCTTTTTCGGCATCCATTACAAGTATGTATTTAGCAATATAAAATTCAAGAACCGAAAGTTTAGAATAAAATCCGAGAAACACGAGTTAAGTGGAAAATTCGAATTTTTTCCCAATATCAAATATAGCTTATTTCATTAGAACAAGAATTTCTACGATAATTTTAAAAAATTAATTTGAGCAATCTCTAACATTTTTATATTTTCGTTTATAAACGTTGCCAATTTCAGTGACATCTTCCACAACCCTCCATCACGTAATGCTTTTTTTTGACTCAACTCGACTCGGTCGTGTCGATTCGATTCGACGTAAAATCGATCCTTTTCATTAAATTTAAAGCTCACAGAAATAAATATATCAGCGTACAAGTTTCCCTCGTGAGAGGACATTCATAGGATTTTATCACAATCGTTACGTTAGGTTTTTCTCAGGCCAACTTACACTCATAGAGAGTGGCCTCAAGGCCCTTCGATTTCTTCTTTCCTATTAGGCTGTCAAGTACTTAAATTCAACTTTTTAAAACTATTTTTTCTACGTATTCGTGGGATTGCGGACTCGACTCTTACATTGTCTATTTACATCGTTAGCTACAAATTTCTAGCTTTTTCGTATGTTTCTATCTTTTTTCGTAAGTGGCAGGATTTTATTTGAGCGTTGGACGCTGAATTTGATTAACAAGAGCTAACCGCCAATTGTGAATTTTAGTTTTGGTTCATAATTTTTTTAAAATGAAAACTGTTTTGCTGAGAATTAATTTTCCAAAGCAAAATATGTGTTTTTTCGCCATTTTCTATAAAATAGACTTTGAAATATCTGGTAGCTCAGGCTGTAGCGCTTCGGCTTCATAGCTGAAAGATACAGTGTTCAATTCTTAATAATTATTATTAAAATTTGAATGTAAACCCGGTTTTGAAGATCATTGCAGGAAATTATATTTATTAATATTTCCATTAACTGCTTTTCGCCAAATTCTGCATGACTTGTAACGAATATTTCAAAACCGATTTTCTTGCATCCGGCGAAACAACAAATTATATTCCTTTGGCAAAATTATACTCAGGTATTGAGCTTTCATTAAAAAAATTATGAACCGAAACTAAAGTTACGATTGGCGGTCTACTCTTTTAAGCCTAAAAGCTCGTTTGTAAGATGAATCGATCTAGGTTATAATTGAGAAGATTTATATTATTCCAGGATATTAAGAATAGTCATTCAAACTGTTAAAGCTAAACTTTAAAAAATTATTTATTTAAAAATTTTGTATACAAACTCTTAATAATTTATACGTATACAATAAAAGCTATCAAATTTTTCAATTAAACATCATAAACATAAACATCAATAAATTGGTAAATTTTCAAAATTATGTGTATATATAATTTTAAGTATTTTTAGGCTAAAACATTAAAAATTGAATTATTCAAATTTTGTTTAGCTGAACACTTCTTAAATTAGAAATTCAATTATTTGAATTTTAAGTAGTTTCAAATCAATAATTGTTCAATAGTTATTTATACTTCAAAATTTGTTTTTGTGTTCAAATATTTAAAAATATTATCTTAAAATTATTTTTTCAAAATAAAAAGTGCTTTAAAACTTTCTCATGAATAACAAAAATTCTTCATCAATCTATATTTTGTTAAATTTTTTTTTACATGTTTTCAAATATTACATTATTAAAATTTTTTCTGAACACTGGAAATTAAAAAAGCCTTAAGATGTTCCGAGATTCTTTTTTTTACAATTTTAGAAATATTTTTAAACATTCTCCTAAAATTAATTTTTCTGGATAAAAAAATACTTTCAGTTTTCCTATGAATCTTAATAAAAAATTGTATTTTTATGAAACCTTTCATAAATCTTAAAAAAACATCTAAATTAAGAAGTGTTCAACTTATTTATACATTAAAATAAAAAATTTTCATTTACAAATTAAAAATTAAAAAAGAGATCAATCAAAATTATAACGTTCAAACCTTTCTATTTGAAACAATAAATTTTTTAAATGTCCAGTTTTGAACATTTGATTTATAATTGCTCATTTCAATTGAACAGTCAATTATTGCTGCTAATTAATAATTTTTTTTCTTATTTCAAAACTTTAAAATTGAATGGATCAGAAATGCAATATTTTAGACTGCAATAATATTGGAATAGAATTTGAAATTGAATAAAAGGGTTTCATTATGAATCTATTAATTTGAAGTAGTTTTAAAATTCAAACCATTTCATACAGTTTTATTTGTATGTTTACATTTGTTTAATTCACAATTGTCTTGTAAATAAACTTATTGTTCACTTTTTAATACTGAAAGTACAGTTCAATTTATAAAATCATTAATTTATATTTACAGTAGAAAACATTTTTTTCAAAAATGGTATTTTTTAAACGCTTTCAATTATCAATTGTTTAGGTCTGCAAACCCGCATTTTAAAGGTCTTTAAATCAAAAATATACGCTTAAAAATGGAAATTTTTAAAAGTAAAATATTCTAGACCGATGCTTTATAATCTGAATGTTATCATAATTAAAAAAGTTAACATTAAACTTATTTTAATTTTGCACAAATTTCTCAAAAAAGAGAAGAAATCCTTTTAAATTGTATTATATTGACATGTGATATTTCAAGTGATTGGATAGATTTTTCTTCTAAAAAATGTTGAAATTCGCGACTAAAAAAAATCTCTATAACTTGCGAATATTCAGAGATTTCTGATTAGAAAGTGGGTAGAAATCACGAACAGTATAAAATTGACATCACTTTTAACAAGAAAATTTCAGCTTCATAAGTCATTGTTATAAAATTTGATTTATGGTAATCAATCTCAGTGAAATTACTGACGTTATCTTCCTAGGAAAAGTTTGTACAATTGCGTGACGAGAGTCTCTACACTTCAATTGCAGGAAGAGTCCTATTCAGTCTTAGAATCTCGCATACACCATGAAAATCTTCATTATTGTCTTTAGAATTTATAATTCGATACATTATAAGATTCTCATTTTAATGAGATATCTACTGCTTCTGAAATTTAATACAAGTATTTGAATGAAATATTTTGTAATTTATACCATTATGTGAAAAACTGGTTGAAGCTAATGATCCTTGAAATGTATTCAACGCTATAAAACTCCATCATCTTTGAAAAATCTTTAAGTATTCGAGAAAAAAAATCGTAAAATATTCTAAAATATTTTAATCTACGATAAAAATTCTATCATACCAAATATTCTTTCCACTTTAAAATTTAAAATAGAGATAAAAAATGATTTCTACCCAGACGAACCAGGATCGATTCTCCGTTATAAATACTCTACACAAATAAGAATGAATTTCTAATCAGACTATCAAAAATTCGTGGCTTAATCCAATGACGAAGAAACTATTTTCGATCACCATTAGATATAATAAATCATTACAGAACCAGTTCCAGGAATCTCGAGAGTCTTTGAAGAAAACAATTTCAGAAAATTGCTCAAATAACAATTTCTTCAGCAACTTTCGCGCGATTATAAACTCCACCTTCCTGCCACCTATTCTATCTCCTAATCCCGATTATATACAAAGTACATCAAAAAGATTAGCTAGACTGAACAAAAATGGGGAATTCGAATTAGCATTCGTTTCAAGAATTGCTCTTTTGCTCATCGATCCTAACCTCAGAGGTCCGGCTGTTCTTAAAACACTCGACAGTGATGAATGGTGCTACTGGCGGCGTTGGAGGACCTTGACCTTGAGGAACCACCACTTTTTCGCAAACTTCCACCACCGTAAGGCGCCTTTCCGCTGGCCTGGAGTCCATCACCTGGGTTGCCTTGATGGAAGAGGAACTGGAGGTAGGAATCAAGGATTTGGAAGAGCTCATATCTTCCATTTTGAAAAAAGGTACCTTGGAGCTACTTGAAGGACTGGTAGGAATCGGTACAGGGATTTCTGAAGTTTTCGTTAAATTGCGTAATTTTGGAGTATTAAATTTGGGAGAAGTGGGAGCAGCAACGGGAGAACTTAAAGAAGAGGTAGAGCCAGTAGGAGAAGATTTCGTGATTTTGCGAGGCAGAGGAGTTGGAATTTTGGAAGTTCTCGGAGAAATGCAAGGGATTGATTTCGCATCCTGGCAATTAACAGGACAAGTTGTTGTGTTGATATTAGATCTTGGGATTAATGCTGGAAAGTTTGGAGTTGGAGGAGAAGCTGGAGAAGAAGCCTTTGAAGAATCTGAGTCATCGAAAAAGAGGAAAACATTTGAGGAAGATTCCATCGGACTCTTTTCGCTGATGTCCAGCTTGAGACTAAGCTGAGAAATTTTTTCTACGGGATCAGTGGCTTTTGATGCTGCTAGGGATTTTGGTATGAGAATTTCGGGAGGAGTTCTTCGAGGTGGAACTTTGGGACTCTGATAGATGATTGGACGAGAGGAAGAAGGACTATTATTAATGTTAGTTACTACTAGAGTTTGTGATAGAGATTTGTTAGACTCTTCCCCAGAAGAAGATTCAGCAGTGTCCTAGAGAATCAGACCGACCCAGAAGAAAGATTTTAGAGATTAGACATCCATTACCAAGAGATGGAAGTGGTTTTTTCAACCACTTCAACTATAATTGAAGCGTCGGCAAGGAAAAGGTTGGAAAAACACTAATTTTTTCAAACAAATATCTCTTACAGGGTGTCTACTCAAATCCTGGAGGGAAATTCCCTGGCAATTCCAGGTTTTTTCCAGGTAGCTCAAATTTTTCCAGGTATTTTATGTTTTTTTTTCAGGTCTAATTTTTCACATTACAGAGCCATTCAAATATTTTGATTTTTTTTAAATAATAAACTCGGAATATGTATACAGTTACGCGAGTTTATAATAAATAATGTTGGTTTCTCAGTTTTTAAGGATTCAATTGATATGTGTAATTTAGAAAGCACTTACAACTTATATTACAAGATGTTCTTAAATATATAAGCAACATCGATTAGTTAAGTAATTAAATATTACTAAAAACATAACAATTCATTTCTTAAATTTAAAAAATAACAGCTTTCAATCAAAAATGGTACAGTTAAATTTTTAATTAAAATAATTTTCCTCAAGAAAAAAAGCAAATTTTTAAAAAAATAGTTCAATTTACAACCAAAGTGATGAATGATGAATCTTTAACTGAAATAGTTTAACTTTGAACCAACATGATATATTTACAAAAATGAAATTATGAATATTTGATAGAAATACTTAAATTTTCCACGAAAAAAATAAATTTTCAAACAAGCAGATAATTTTCTACCAAAAATACGATTTTTTAACAGAATAAATGAATTTTCAACCAAATAGTTGGATTATGAACTAAAAAAGATAATTTTTTAACAAAAAATGGAATAGTTACATTTTCAGATTTAGAAAAAAAAATTTTTAACCAAACGGATGAATTTTTAAATAAATAACGAGTCTTTAACTGGAATAATAGTTGAATAGTAAACCAAAAAGGTGAATTTTTCACTAAAATGATGAATCTTTTACAGTAATTGTTACGTTTTCAGTTTAAAAAATAATAATTTTCAAATAAAATAATGAATCTTTAACTGGAATAGTTGAATTTTAAACTTAAAAATATCAATTTTCAGCCAAAAATAGAATAGTTAAATTTTCAGTTAAAAAAAAAATTTAATCGAATTGATATGTTGTTAACTAAAATTATGAATATTTAACTCGAATAGTTGAATTTTCAAACAAGAAGATTCATTTCTACAAAAAGACGAGTTTTCAACAATATACGTGAATTTTAAATTAAAAAAGATAAATGTGAAAAAAAATTGAATAGTACAATTTTCATTTAAAAAAACAAATATTCAAGCAAATAGATGAATTTTCAACTAAAATGATGAAATATCTAAGTGGATATTCCAATTTTCGAAATAGTTAAATTTTCAAAATGATGCATTTTCAACTAAAATGATGAATCTTTAGCTGAAATACTTGATTTTTAAAACAGAAAGATGAATCTTCTGCGAAGAAAATTAATTTCTAATAGGATCTTTTTTCAAACAAAAATTGAATAGTTAAACTTCCAGTTAAAACAATTAATTTTAAGCTAAAAAGATGAATTTTTAACTAAAGTTAAGGAATATTGAACTGGATGAATTACATTTCCAGTTGAAAAAAAAAATTGTCAAGAAAGAAATAACAATTTTCAACAAAACAGTTAAAGTTTCAACTTTAATAATTAAATCGACAGTAAAAAAATTAACTTTCAGCCAAGGAAAAAACTAACTTTCAAAAAATCAGCTCAGTTTCCAACCAAATAGATGATTTTTCAATTAAAATGATGGACCTTCAAAAACAACAAATAGTTTTTAACGAAAGGGTTTAACTTTTAACCAAGTAATAACATTTTCGTTCCAAAAAAAGATGAGTAACACTTTCCAATTAAACAATGTTAAATGAAATGCAAATAAACTGCAAAATTTAGAACTTTTATAAATTATAAATTTCAAAGATTCAGATCAAGTTCCAAAAATCCAAATCCACGTTAATATTTTCAATAGTCTAAAGAGTCAAGCGATGAACTGTAAAAATTAAGAAAATTATATTATTTTAAGTACATTTAAGCTAGACACATTAATAATCAAAAATAATTTTTTGAATTCACATTTCTGCAATTAGAAGTTAAATTTTTTTTATTTTAAATAGTCTAGGCATCCTTCAAAAGCTTTAAAATGTTATTTCAAAATCTTGAGAAATCTAGAAGTGGTTTAAAATTTTTCCAAATTCAAAATGATTTTTGAATTTTTTCGGAACTTTTAAATATATATCAAGATGAATTGAATTTTTTCTATAATTTTTAAAAAATCCTGCAAATTAAAAAAAAATGAATTTGAATTTATAAATAACAATAGCAATAGCAATAGATTTTAAGAGATATTTAGATGTTTTAAAAAGATTCGAATTAAATTTAGAATTTGAAATAATTTCAAATACTTACAGCCGAATTTAAAATAAAATGTAGATTTTTGCAGATTTCTAACAAAAATTTAGAATATTTTAAGAATTATGAGAGACTTCAAACGAATAAAAAATTTTGTTAAGATTCTTAGTAAAATTGAAAATGACTTTTCACTTTGAAAAACTATGGAAGATTTTAAGGATTTTTTTTAATTTGCAGGATTTTCAAAAATTGTAGGAAAATTTCGATTAACTTTAAAATATATTTAAAAGTTCTGAAAAAATGTTGACACACTTCGTTTAAATTACTTGAAATAATTTCAAGTTTTTAATTAATTTTAAATCTTTTCAAAACTTCTAAATATCTCTTAAAATTACTCCAATTTTGTCTACAAACCATAAGTGTTAAATTGTTATTTATGCGTCAAAATTCAACAATTTCACTTATAAATTAAACACTTTTTAAATAGAATTTTCTTCGAAAATCTAAAGGTTCAAAGCTTTCTATCTAAAACAATTCAGTTTTAAATTATTTTCTTTTAAATATTTGGTTTCAATTTACTCGTATTAAATGAACAGTGAAATATTACTAAATATTAAATAATTATTCTTTTTCTACATCAAGAAATTTCAAATTAAATTGGATAAAAAATAAATAATTTAGACTCACGATATTTTAAATTTAATAAAAACCTTTAATTATGACTATATTATTATGGATTTATCTTTAAGTTGAAAATAGTAAAACGCACGCTTACATTTTTTAATGGCAAAAAAATTAATAGAAATAATATATTAATAAATTTATTTATTAAATTTAATATAAAAAATAATATAAAGGAAGACCTAAAACTCTGAATGAAAAATATATTATTGATAAATCATGAAAATTTGTATTAAAAAATAAAATTATCGGAATAAATGATATATTAATTTCAATTCTTATTAAGACTTTCGAATGGAAACAGCTATAATCTGAAAATTCTCTAATTTTGAACGGATCTAGAATTGTTTGGTAAAATCAATTATTGTTCAGATTTCTCTACTAGAGTACAGATCCATTTTAAAAATAATTTATTTCTTTATATTTACAGTTAATAAAATGAAACTGTTTTCCATAAAAAAATTTAACTTAAAATGCTTTTAATTTTTAATTGTTTAAATCTTCAAAATTGCACTTTAATTATTTTAAAAACCTATTAAAATCGAACTTGGGTAGATTTTTCTTCTGAAAATTCGTAAAATTCCCGGTTTCCCGGTCCGACAGCCACCTTTTCTTTATAAAAAAGTCTTCGATTTTTAAAACTTCTAATTAAAATTTTTTAACGCTTAAAACTGCATTTTAAAATTATTTAAATTAAAATATATGCTTAAACATTAAAAATCTAAAATGGAACATTTTTAAAGCGAAAGATTTTCGAATTAAGCATTCTAAACTAAATGATATAATAATTGATAAAAATCACAATTAGAAAAATTATTTAAAAAATGGTTGAAATCAAAGTTGGACAAAATTTTTATTCTAAAAATTCGTCAAATTCCTGGTCAAAAAATGAATTCACTGTCATTTCCCGATTATCCCCGGTCTCATAAAATTTCCAGTAATTTTCCGGTTTTCCAGGTTTCCCGGTCGAGCGGCCACCCTGATAATTGTAAATAAAATCTTGTCCGATGGAGTTGTAAACAACCTCTTTTGTTCTTTTTTATCTTAACATTGTTATTGAATTTTATATCGCAACATTAAAAAAAAAAAAAAATAGGCACGTTAGCGAAAAAATTGCCTGACTTAAAAAAAAAATCCTGACATTTCCAGGGCTTCCAGGTATAGTAGACATCCTATACTATTAATCTCCAACATTTACCTCGCCTAGCCTTTTTACAAACCCCATACGAATTGATCAAACTCTTACCTTCATTGTTGTCACTGCTTCTCTTTGACAGGCGACAATCATCTCTTCCAATATGGTTGGTTTCTCCTTCCGTAACTCCTTCTTTCTCACATCCTCCTTCCTGATTTCAATCACCTCCAAAATACGAGGCTCCGGTTTCTCCTCAATCACCGGCTGCTGCCTTTCCACATGACTATGAACAAGCTCCTCATCAATGGGTTCATCAGCCTGGCTAACCGAGCAGCTAACATCAGCCGTGTGGATTCCAGAATCCTCCCGATCCGTGTCATTCAGAATCTCAGCAGAAGAGGTTGAAGCCGGATAACGTCGTGTATAATCCAGCTCCTCCAAACTCTGAACTCTTTCGAAAGTGTCAGGACCGCTGGAAGCATCAGCATCCAGAGAGTCCAAACTCCGATGAAAAGCCGCCCTCGGCGCTCGGTACTCCGAATCCGGGGAGGAACTTCTTTCGCTAGGTGTCGAGTTATCGACCCTGTTTTCCGGATCCCGAAAGCAGAGTGGAGCGTGTTTAACCGAAGAATTCCTCTTCTCCAGTTCCTTGTTCCTCGCGGCGTCAAGAGCACTCAGACGATCTTTAATCGACCTCGCCGACAATTCTCCATTGTGTCGTGGCTCGTGAGGAGTTGCTGACGTAGTCGATTCATCACTGCTGCTGTACTTCTCCAGGGTAGAGAGCCTCTCTCTCAAAGGTCGAACGCTTTCCAAATCCTCGTTGTGATGGTTGATCTTCTCTCTCTCGGAAGCCTGCTTTTCCAGATGCGAGAGCCTCTCGCGGATAGAGTTCATGTCGCCAGAAAGCCTGTTCAAAGCCTTGCTGCTGGTCTTATCAACGGTCTCTGATTCACTCTTCTGCTTTTCAAGATGCGACAAACGCTCCTTGATGGTCTTCGAGCTGGGAAAGTCGGATCCGAGCCTGTTGTTGCTTTTGTTGTCGGTGCTCTTCGGCGATCCTTTCTCGAAGATCTCGCGTCTTTTCAGGATATCCACCTTCACGCCATTTGTTTCTTCGCTGAGACTCGTCTTCGAACCATTCATGTTCGATTTCGAGTTATCGAGCTTCGCGTCCAGGGTTACCAAGGATCTTCTGGGGATATTTTGTGAGACTCTGGAAACGTATCCTCGAATCGCTCCTTCGTAGGTGTATTCCTCGGGTTCTGGGGAACTCGCAGTTGCTGTCGCTGCCGAATCGTACTCGTGATTGTTGTGGTGATTGTTGTTGTGAAAACCATTTCCAAAGGTGGATTTTTTCAAGCTGCTGATGGAATCGTTACCGTTTTCGGTCAGCGTGTTGTCCACGTCTGAGTGGTTTTTCTCGATTTCACTGTCGCGGTCGCTCTGAAAGAAGATAATTCAGTTTTGGAATTAGTTTTCGAAGTTTTAGGGTTCATATTTATCTAGTTGGCGATGGCCGCCCATTCTGGTTCTTGGATATTGACGAGGATATACTTACGAGGACACTCTGTGCATCATCGTGTGTGTCGCCACTGACTGAGCTCTTGCCACTGCTGGTACCAATGCCAAGGTCACTCAAGTCGTTCGAGTCTTCTTCGTGGTACATGGCTAGACTCATACTCAATTTACGACCTCTGTTTCCTCGCTCTTCCATCATTTCTGAGAAAGTCTTACTTCGTCGTCGCTGTCGATCGTGTTCTTCTAATTCCAGTTTCTTTACTTCCACCACACGCTCAATTATGTGCTCCTGGCGCTTCCTTCTACTGCTTTTCCAGTTGTCTAGATTCTGCAAATTAAAAAAAATTTTCTTGCAATCTCTGGTAACATCCTTTAGGCTACTTTTTTTAAGAGTTTGCTTATTCACACTCTTAAATGTAGAAAAGTAGAAATATTCAAACTTCTGAGTTCATCAAATCCAACCTATTTTCATGTTTCTTTCACAAGTCAAGTCAAAGGACAAATGGAGAAAAAAAGGAATGAGAAATATCCCATATAAAATTACTCTCTATTGTTCGTAGGAATGTTGTGGATTGTTTTCCGGAAGATTTATTTATAACGTGGCTTGCTGTGAATGCCAAGTGTTATTTTACTCACCGACTGCCAGTCCTCGGGGTCTTCTCGCACCTCTTGCTTTATCTTTTTGACTTCTTGAACCTTCTGCAACTGCTCCTGGGCAGACCGGTAAAGCGAACAAGGGCCCACCTTCACAAACTGAAGGGGGTTTGTTGCTTGTTTCGGTGGAGTCTTGAGCGTGGTTTTTAATTTTGGTGGCTCATGTGTGACCTAAAACAAATAAAAAAATCGAATTTATAACGAATTTATACTGAATTTATAATTTATAACTACATACCTATAAAAAATAAAACTATATTTAATTGAAATTCGATGAGTTTGTCTAGGAGATGAATTCTTAATCAGAATAGAGTGAACTCTAGTATTTTAAGAAAAGCTAACAAAATTAGTTTGATTTAATTATATAATTCCGAATCGAGTATCTTTTCCAAATTATGTGGACTCGAGAAGTTGAGCGTCTACACCTGGGCAATGATCTGAGAATTTTGCAAAACAAAATCAAAGCTTAGCAAAATATTATCGCTTTTCAGCTTGAAGGACTGCATCAGAAACATATTTTCACTTGGAATTTCACAGATCAATATAGACTTAATATACAAGGGAGAAGACCGTACAACTCTTTCCTTTTCCTTTGCGTATGCGTGACAAGTACGTCTGTCTGGTATTTCAAGAGACGGTCAAATGCTTCAAAGGGGAAATATATTCCATATTTAAATTTAAATAGAAACTAGAGTGTTAAAAATTTCTCCACATTTCGTTCTATAATGAATTTTTAATCAAATAGTTGAATACTAGAGCCAAAAAACGATTTTCTTTTTCAAAAATATGAATATTTAACCAATACATATCAATTTTTAATCTAAAAGAGGAACATTTCAACAAAACAATTGAATTTTTGATTTAAAAAAATTCTTTTTTAACAAAGTAGTTCAATTTTCAAGGCAAACAATACGTTTTTAGCAAACTATTCTAATTTTACAGCCAAATAGTTGAAATTTGAAGCAAAACAAAGGAATTTGCAACGAATTAGTTGCAGTTTAAACCAAATAGTTGAATTTTTAAATGAAAAGGATAAGTTTTTAATTTTCCGTGAATTACAAAAAGGTTTATCTTTCAACCAAGTAGTAAAGTTTTCATTAACAAAAGATGCATTTTTAACACGAAATGTAGTAGTTGATATTTCAACCTAAAATTATGTTTATTTTAAATAAAACACAGTTGAATTAAACACAAAAAGAACGAATTTTCTACAAAATACTTTGAAACCTTTACCAAAAAAATTAGTTTTTAACCAGTTGCATTTTTACCTAAAAAAAGATAAAATTTCTACCAAAAAAGATTACTTTTCAATCCCAAAATATGAATTGTCAACGAAAAATGGAACGGCTAAATTTTAAGTTCAAAAAGTTTATTTTTAACAAAAAAGGATGAATTTTTAACAAATTAATTAAATTTTTAACTAGAGAGGTGAACTTTAATAAAAAATGACGAATCTTTAACAAAAGAATGAATTTTGAATAAAGTAGTTCAACTTTCAACCAAGTGGTAGAATTTTCAATGAAAAATATGAATTCTTTACGAAAAAATCTAATAGTTGGTATTTTTACTAAAAAGAATTCAATTTAAAATAAAAACAGATTTCATTTAAACCAAAAAATACCAATTTTCAACAAAATAGTTGAATTTGCAACCAACTCAAATTTACTTTTTACCAAAAAATTTGCATTTTGGCCAAATTTTTGAACAAGAAGATTAATTTTCTAATAAGAAGGAGATTCTTTAACCACATAATTGAATTTTTATCTAAAAATGACTAATTTAACAACCAGAAATGGAATAGTAAAATTTTCAATCAAAACAAAGTAGTTAGACTTCCAACCAAAAATGGTAATTCTCAATGAAAAATTTAATAGATGGATTTTAAACTCAAAACGATCAATTTTTAGCCAAAAATAAAATAGTTCAATTTTTAGATAAAAAAATTCATTTTAAAATAGAAAGAAATTAAATTTTCAATAAAGTATTTCAAGTCTTAAACAAAAAAATGATTTTTTAACAAAGTGGTCGAAATTTCAACCAAGTAATTGAATTGTCGACCAAAAAGATGGTTTTTAACAAAATAGTTGAATGTTCAATTAACTAACGAAATTTTCAGCCAAATAGTAAAATTTGTATACCAAAATAAATGAATTCTGAATAATTATTTTAAGAAAAGCTCATTAACTCAGTATCAATTTGCTAAAGCAGTAATATGCACTTTTTCGCAGTTTTGGAGAAAATCGACTGTAAAATATCCCCAAAAGGCCACATACATAGCTCGGGCATATTAGCGCTTCGACTTCGTAGCTGGAAGGTGCGTGTACGATTCTCGTTATTTATTTTTTAATTATTGAAATGTATAAAAATATAATTTACATACGATGGATTTTAAACTGAAATTGTGGCTTATAGAGGAAATTATACTTATAAACATTTCAAATAATATACAAAAATGAAATAAATAAAAAAAGTGCAGGCAGCGAGAATCGAAAACGCAACATTCCGTTTATGACGACGAAGCGCAACTGTCTGAGCTACCGGCCGTTCGGAAGTGTTTTTCGCGAATATTTCAATGTGGCGAATATTTCAAAGTCGATTTTCTTGAAAAGGGCGAAAAAAATCATAATAATGCATAAGCAAATTAATAGTCAGGTAATGAGCTCGTGTTCAACAAAAAAATGCACCTAAACTAAAATTCACAATTGGCGGTCTCCGCTTATAAGGGAAAAGACGGTAAGCAAAAAAGTGTGAAGTCTGTGTTAGTTACAAATGTTGCTAAGAAACTTTAGTGTCCCAAATCCATTTAAGGAAAACAGTAGAAGTTGTAGAAGGAAAATCAGAATAAAGTAGTAGAGAATGGAAAGCATACATTATAAATTGATTTAAAGCCCATAAATGGCTGTTTACTGAAAGATCAATGATATCAAGAGACACTTGGTACACTTGGTACACTTGGTTGCGCATTTATGTAATTTATAAGGGTATGGAATTGAGTGAAATTTTTTCCGCGGTTATTCCGAGAATTGGCACTGTTGATAGGGAAATCGCGAGTCAAGTTTGACGATCGACGAGTAGAGAAAACGAACAGGGCGCGCCAATCATCGAGTGTAGGTTGGTTATAGCAAAACCGGAAGCGGAACTTGGTTGGTCAGGATTAGGCCTTCGGAGACTTGTACGTAATATTTTAAAATGCTCATGTCGCTTCGATTCGGATTGACAGCGAGAAGAATTAACCGGCCTGAGCGAATATTCCATTTTTACTTTCCTTCACCATTTTTAAGTTCATTGACCAATTGGCTATACCTTTAATTTATTTCTAACAATGTTAATTCTTTTTTAGCTGTGACTAATGGTAATAAGTGATGATAATGGTAATAATGGTAATAAGTAATAATAATAAATAAATAATAAGTAATAATGGTAATAAGTGATAATAAGTAATAAATGACTAATGGTAATGAATTCGAGTCAATTGCAAAGTATTTGATTAATCAGGGTGGCAGAAAAACTTCATTTTCAAAATTCCTTGACATTCCTCTGACAAACATTAGTCAGGGAAAACTCAGGGAATTTCACTAAAAGTGACCTAATAATACTAATGATTTCACAATGGCCTTTTGAATTAAAAATAATTCAAACAATTCTATTTAAATTTCATGAAAATTCGAATGAATTTACAAAAATCCAAAAATATGCCATTAATTTCAATTAAAATGAAGTGAATTTAGAAGAATTTAAGAATGAGCAGAATTCAATTAGTCATACAAATTCATAGTGAATTTAAAAAAATAATTCAACAGAATTGAAAACAATCTACAAATATGAACAAATTAATTTAATTCAGTAATTTGAAATGAGCTTCGAAAAATGTAAAGAAATTCAAAAGAAAAGAATTCGATGAATTAAAGAGTTCAAGGTGAGTTAAAAAGAATTCAGGATGAATTAAACAAAAACTAAAAAGAAATTTTTAATTAATTACACTGAGTAGAATTGAGAGAATTCAAGTGAATTAAAAAAATTAAAGAGAATTCAGAGTAAATTCCAAATGAATTTAAATGAATTGCAAAAATTCTTTAAAAATCTCTTCAAATCTTTGAATTCTTTGACATCCATTCAAATATGATAAAATCCTTCGAAATTCTACGAAACCTACGAAATCCATAGGATGTCTTATAAAATCCGTTGGACTCTCTTAAAATATTTTTAAACATTATGTGTCCTGTAAAATCGTTTCATATCTTCCAGAATTCTAAGGAAATTCTTTACAACTGCATGACCATTTTTTCAAATCCATTAAAGTCATGTAAACCTTTGGATATCTTTTAAAATTATTAAAATACTCGAAAATCCCGTTAAATTTTTTTAATCACTTGTTAATTCCTTGGAATCTTTTAAAATACCCTAAGATATTTTTCCCCTTTGAGATCCCTTCAAACTATTGGAATAAATTAAAAATGAATTAAAACCTTTGAAAATTCCGTCAATAAAGTTCAAATCCTTCGAAATCTTTTAAAACCTCTAAAATATTTTGAATCCTTTGAAATCCCATTAAGTTATTGAAATTAATTTAAAAATTACTTGGAATTTAAAAAAATGGCATAATAGCTTTTGGAATCCCTTTAAATTATTGTAAATTATTCAAAATTCGTTCGAATCTTTTAAAATGCCAAGTGGCTAGGAACACCGAAAATATTTGTTCTACGCACACCAAATTTCGGTGAACCTAGCCGCCCTTTCAAGTTTCCTTAAGCGAAACGAAATTATTTGTTCTACTCTTCCCGAATTTTGGTGAGCGTAGACACAGACCTTAAAATACCCCAAAATATTGCAAATCCTTTGAAATCTTTCAAAATCACTTGAAATCTTTTAAGGCTCCCGAAGAATCATTGGATTTTTTGATAATACTCTAAAATCTTAAAAATCCTTTGAAATCCCGTCAAATTATTCACGTCTGTTAATACTTTAAAACATTTTTTTAAATATTTTAAAGAAATTCAAGAAAATTCAGAAATAAGTATAGACCTGAATTCAATAAATTCCCTGGCTCTTCCCTGATTTTCAGGTTTCCCCTGACCTATGGCTGTCCTGGAACAACTATTTCACATTAATAGGTTTTGAATAATCAATATTTCCATTGAATGAATGTTACTAGAAATATAAACAATAAAAATTGTTTAATTATTCAAAATTAATGGTATAATAAAAAAGACATAGATTTGAGTGGCGTTGACATTTTTATAAGTCAAGTGCACATTAGCATGAAAAATATATAGGAATTTAAAGAGCGAGAAACGGTGCTTATAAATAGCTTATCATAAAAACAGCATAGTTTATTGATTATGTAAAGCGTTTAAAACATAAACTTTCCAATCTTTGTGAATTTTATGAGCTACTTGAAGTACTAGGGTATCTAGCTATGTGAATTTCTTTATTTGAATTTGCAATCCTTTGAAAGAGTTATTTTAAAATAAAAAAACTTCAAGATTGGAAATTTTGTAATTTAGCACTATAAATATTTGATAGAATCAAAATGAAGCACTGAAAATTAACCAAAAATATGAAATTCAAAGCAAAATTTTCATATTTCAAACAAAAAAAATGTATTCTAAACTGAATTTTACTAAAAAAGACTATCTTTCATAGTTAAATTCTTAACCAAAATAAAATAAATTTTAATCAAAGAGTTGCAATTATAACAAAAAATATCATAATTCTACCAAAAGAGATGGATTTTCAACCATGAATATATGAATTTTTAACAAAAAAGTTTATTTTCAACCAGTTGCACTTTCACCCAAAATGTGAATTTTAAACATGAGGCAGAAAAGTTTAAATTTTCAGTTAAAAAAAATTTATAAAAAAAACGAATTTTTACCAAAATAGATGAACCTTTCAGAAAAATTTGTTTGAACAATGTAATTAAACTTTCAACCAATAAGATACATTTTTAACTAAAATTATGAATCTTCAACTGGAATAGTTAAATTCCTGTTAAAAAAATTAATTTTAAACCAAAGAGATTAATTTTCAAGCAAAGAAGATTTTATTTAAGTTTTCAACCGAAAAATAAGAATTTTCAACAAACCACTCAAAATTCAACCAAATAGTTCAATTTAAAACTAAAAACGATCAATTTTTAATAAAAGATAGAGTAGTTAAATTTTCAGTTCAAAAAATAGATCATTAACAACAACAAAAATAAATTGTCAACAAAATAGCTACATTTTCAAACAATAAAATTAATTTTTAACGAAGTAGTGCTCCAACCAACTAGTTGAAGTTTTAACCGAAAGAAATTAATTCTTAATAAAAGATGTAATAGTGAAATATTATACTAAAAGCGACCAATTCTTAATTAAAAATGGAAAAGTTAAACTTTTAGTAAAGAAAATTAATTTAAAAAAAAAGAATTTTCAACAGAATAATATAAGAAAGATAAGATGCATGGATCAGTTTAATAACCATAGTGAGGAAAAATAGATGAAATTACATGTGCGCATATAATAAATCGAATGAAAATGGAGATAGCCTTAGACCCGTTTCGCTTTCCCTTGTATTATAAATAAAATTAGTACATAAATCGTTCAAAAAAATAATCTGAAATATATATTTTCATTTATTTGATAAGCAAATAGCATTATTTAATAGAAAAAAGGGAAATTATTTTGTAGTGTCAGTACAAAGTAGATAAGTATGACCCGGCTCTAACGCTAGATTCCTGTCACCGATATGTTACCAACATCGAGATCATTCCACAGCTCCAGCGGTTCGTGTTCATTCCATGTTTCAAGAATATTCCAGAAACTAGCTTGGATTCGTATTTTAATTAAATGTATTATCTACAAGGAAGCAATCAATCACCCTTGTCTTTCTAATAACTATACTAATTTTGAAGGGTGCTGGGGAAAAACGACTTCAGTCCACTTTTTCCTCAAAATGAGCTAGAGGTTCTGCGTTATCCCCTCCTCTCGTCCACCCGGGAATGTGGCGTAGTTTTAAAATGGTTCATATATTGTGTTTATAAAATTTCTTATGAGATTGCAATACAATAATTTAATAATATTTATCTAAAAACGAAAGAAAAATCTTACCGTCCTGTCGTTTCGCCGCTCAGTGGCGGTTGTTTGCGAGGCAGGCATCTTCTTTCCTTCCTCTTCGATCCTTCTCTTCAGTGTAGTAAGACTCCTCGTAATGTCGGGTCCATCCTACGCTTGGCTCCTGAAAGATAAACAGGAAGCCTTAATAAGGACAGATTCGTTTTACTCTTAACACAAGATAAGAGAAAAGATCCTTTCATATAGATACATAGACATATAGGGAAGTGTAGAAAGGGTGACCCAGCAAAAGATACACGTCCTATTCTATAGGTACCACCTAAGTACATATTGAAGCTTGCCTTCTTGTCTAGATTTCTATTACACACTATACACTCAAAGACTCAATTTTCTTTTCCAAAATCAACTCACCACCTCCGGTTATCCTTTCTATCAATAATATTACATATTTTACGATCACGGAGGTGTAAGTGGTTTAAAAAAAAAAGAAAACATTGCATCAAAATCTCTTAAAGAAAAATTACTTCTACACAGTAAAACTGATTCAGGAGATAATATCAAGAGAAATATGCACTTTCACTTTCATTTAATAAAGTTAATTTTAATTTTCTGTTTGTCTTCGCTGGACTTACGCGTTATGTAAAATTTACTATGGGGCCATTTCAGGAGAGTGGCTAATATCTCGGGGCATTTATCAACCCGATGATCTAATACCAGAGCCGTGTGAACATTTTCTTATTGTCCTGCGAAGCAATTGTTTTCAGTAAAGGTTAAACAAATAACCTGCATATCGAAATCGCATATTTCGAATACTGTTCAGATGTTTCACGGTTGTTTTACACTAATCTTTTATGCAGGGGGCACCTGAACTTTTAAGTAAAAACTTTCTCTCTAAATTTCTTGGAGTGAAAATTAAACTCCAACTCTGGAGCGACTGCTATATCAACTACAATGGAGTGATAATGTCTTTTGGTTGGAGTCAGAAGCTTGACTCCCTCCATGGAAGTTACATGTTCGCTTCCAATTACAGTCATTATCGGTTGACTCCAACTCCTATAGTTCCTTTTTTGACGCCAAAGAGGAGTGATCATGCGAATCACTCCAACGGGAGCGTGAGGTGACTCCAGCTTGCGCGGTGCAGTGTGATAAAAGCGGAGTGATGGTGGGTGGGGGTAGCGATACCAGGTAGCAGACAGGACAGCGTCGTTTTGGTGTACTTTTTCATTTTCATTCTAGTTTTCGTGGTAGTAGGTGACGCGTCAAGCAGTTAATTTGGAAAAGTGACAGTATTTTAGTGTTTTGTTTATCAATGAGTACATCAGATTTCCTTATGGTAAGTGGCTTTTAATTCTTATTATTCAACTTATGGTCATGTAAAAGTCCAAAATAAGAGGATTCACTTTTGAGATTTCATTTTAGGAATCATAAGAGCTGTTGCTTTTGAGTTTTCGGAGTCCAGACGCGGCCTGTATAAAAGATGTTTTAAAGAACATAAGATGTCTGCAAAGTGTAGGGCTATTTATTTATAAAATGTAGAATATGCATCAATAATTGATTAAAAACTTCTATCCTCAGGATTCTTTGAAAACTCCTGACGAATTAGTAGATTTCCTGCAGTCGAAAGGAGTCTACGTGGACGCCATCAATTCATTAAAAGGTTCGTAAATTATATTATTTATATTATTTATGTGTGTAAGATAATGCTTGCAGTTACCAAATCATTCGATTAAAAAATTTATAACTTAGTTGCATATTGTATACATACTGCATACTGCTAAGAAAGTCCGTATTGGTTAGAAAATTAATTTCTTCATATTGAAAATCGAAGTATTGCATTTTTGTAATGTTTGTAACTGTTTGGTTGAAAATTAGCCTTTTTAGGACTAAAGGCCAAATATTTAATTCCAATTTTGTGTATTTTATTTAAATTGAGTTTTGTTCGTGGTAAAAAATCAATCTCCTTGGTTAAAGATTCATCTTTTTTTCCAAAAATAAGCTATTGCAGTTACATTTTCACAAATTCAGTTGGAAATACATCTTTTTTTACGAATTAGTAGCGAATTAGTAACGGGTATGATTATTCTTTGCATTTAATAGTAGAATTTCCTAAAAAAACTATGTATTTTCATCTGAAATTATGAAACTTTAGCTGGGATAGTTAATTTGTGAACTAACAAGGTGAAGCTTCCACCAAAAAGATTGATTGTCAAGCACCGCACATACTGAAATTCAATAAAATGCATGAATTTCAAAGAAAATAGTTTAAGTTTAAACTTGAATACATAGAATTTTAACCAAACAATTACATTGTCAAACAACGAAGATAATTCTTCAAGGGAAAATTAAATACTCAACATTTCAGATAAAGAAATTAGTTAATAAGGGCAAACCTGTCTTGTTTTTCAAAAATTCAAATATTACATTTGAAAAATAATAATATTATTTAGTGATTAATAACTTTGCTGTAGAGTGTTATACTGCTGTCCTAAAAATCAATTTTTATTCTGGTCTTAGTCCTATATTAAATAGATGATTCTAAAAATTCTTTAAGCATATAATTATACATATATAAGAACAATTTGTGACACTAAGATCTGATTTTTAAATATTTCGAACATAAAAACTAATATATACTATTTTTTCAGGATGAAACCCTAATGGACAAAGTAAGTAACGAGATAATTCTAAAAGAAAGTGGTGCAGAAGAGACGCTAGTAGACACATGGGAAAGAAATCGGTTAAGATGGTTCGGGCATGTTGAGAGAATGCCAAATGAACGACGTAACGAAACAAGTGTATCAAGGTAAAGTAAATGGCAGCGTGCCCAGGAGTAGACCGCGGAAAGAACGGTTAGAATGTGTGAATGAGACCCTAGTTAGAAGAGACATAAGAAGTCACAGAAACACGAGAGCCTGCATGAAAAAATGCATGGACATACAAGAAGCTAGAGAAGTATGCCAGGACAGGAAAGTATGCCGGCAAATAGTTAATAAAAATAGTGTCAGTAGAGTTAATGACGCCTGAAACAAAGATCTTGGCTACAAATGGACCCAAGTGGGGAACCTTACATAACGACTTCGTGAGGTTCTTCACTTGGGGTGATTGCTAAAGAGATTGATCAGCAACCTGGGTCGGAGCAGTGTTGAGGAACGAACGTGTTATTTACTTAAATAGCACGAGAATTCTGGATCAATCTGAAAAATCTCTGTCCCTTCCACACACTACTCCTTTCCCCTACCGAGTGAGTCACGCCTACCCCGAAAGGGAAATGGCTTAATGGTGTGATAATAATAATAATAATAACATCAGCGAACCTACTATGGATGTCTCAAGTGCCCTAATGTATCTCGCTACTATCGCTTCTACTCAACAGTCTTGCAAAAGAGACATTTAACCAACTTTTCTGTTTAATCGTCCATTGTTTTATTTTATAGATTTTTTCTGATTTGATTTATGTTTGATTAATTACTTCTTTATAATATAATAATAATAATTATTAATTAATAATATAATAATAATAATAATAAAAAGCCTCGGTGACTCAGTTGGTTAGACACTCGGACTTCACCTAAGAGGTCCGGGATTCGATCCCTGAGCCGGTACCTCTAGAAAATTTTCAATGTACCTTTACCGAGGTTCTGGTGGTTCGGAACCCACCTTAAGCTGTAGGCCCCCCCCATCGTGCACTTGACTGCAACCCAGTCCGTCAATGATGGGATAAAAACCAGACTTTGTCCAATATGTCTGGGCAGACTGCTCTCATCAGATCACTTGATTGCATTATAAAAATGCGCCCGTGACTGATGATATATGCCGGGACAGCCCCGTGCAAAAATGATCAATTAAAAATTCAACTCTAACCAGAAATGCCTTCAACATGTTGGGCAGTACAAGCCTGTGACAACATTTCAACACAGAAATGTTTTTTATAATAATAATAATAATTGTTTTTACGTTTATACTGTTAAATTCTGCGATCTCTTATATAATATATTTAACGTTTTCCTTTCCATGTCATTCCTTTAAAAATAATTAAGTAAGCCCATTGGGAACGAAATTTAAGTCCTTAATGAACTCAAAATACCGCTCCAATGACGTCAGCTATATGACTCCAACAGCTTGAGACACGCAACTCACTCCCAGTTGAACATACACGATCGTGTATTGATCAAAAAATTGATCAAAATTAAACTGTGAACTAAAAATGAATTTTCAGCCCCTTAGTTGAAATTTTAACTAAAAATGATAACATTTTAACCATAAAAGGAAGTTACATTTTCAATTGAAGAAAAATTGTTCTATTACAAAAAAAAGACACCAATTGTCAACAAAATAATCAAATTGTCAACAAAACAGAAGAATTTTCAATTCCATCTACTAAAAAAAGAAGATTTAAAAATTATGTATCTCCAACCAAAAAATAAATTTTCAAGAAAGCAGTACATTTCTCAAATAAGCAGTTAAATTTTCAGCGAAGAATATTAGTATTCTGCAAAAAATATCATTTTTTTAAATATATAACAATTTTTAACCAACTAGTTGAGTTTTCTATAAAAAAATATCAATTTTTTAACAGAATACATGAATATTCATCCAAATAATTAACTTTTCAACTAGAAACGAAAAATGTACAATAAAAAGTGGAGTTTTTAAGTTTTCTTTAAAAAAATGTGCAACGAAAAAAATCGAATTTTCAACAAAATAGTTGCATTTTCAAAACAAACCGTTAAACTAAAATCGACCATTTTTTAACAAAAAAATTAATTTTAAGAAGTTCAGTTCTCAACTAAGTACTTGAATTTTCAACTAGAAAAAAATAGTAAACTTTTAACTAAAAATTCTTCAATTTTTCACTAGGAAAGATCCATTTTTAACCCACCATGGAATAGTACAATTTGCAGTCAATAAAATTAATTTTCAACGAAAACAACTAGGATGGCCTATGTAAATTACTCTGAATTACCTATAGATTACTCTCGATTACAAGTTAAATACTTTCATTACCTAATTACTTTGAAGAAGTGGATTAGCCTAGATTATATTTGGATGATTCAGGATTGCAAATGTATTACTTGAACTACCGCGAATGATCTGGATTAGGCCATATTAAAAGTGGATTACTCCTCATTAGAACTTCATTACTCTAGATGTCAAGTGTATTACTCCAGCTTAAAAGTGGATTGCTTTAAATTAAAATCGGATTGCTCGGGAATACAGGTACTACTCAAAATTACTAAAATTACACCTGATTACAATTGGATTACTTTGGATACTGAGATTACTCCGAGTTACTTGAATTATTTCAGATTAAAAGTGGATTATGTCGTATTACAAGTACATTAATTCGGTTTGCAAGTGGACTAAACCGGATTACAACTGGATTATTCCAGATTACAGGTGGATTATTGCAGATTACAATTGGATTATCCCTGATTACAAGTGCATTATTTCCATATTACAAGTGGATTAATTCCAGATTACAAGTGAATTATTTCGCATTGCGCTGGATTAACAGTTTGAATAACCGAGCGGTCCAGCGGATTACCAGAGTTGTTTCCCCTTCAAGTTTGATTTGAATAATAATATGAAATTTACGGTATTAACAATGAAAATCAAAGAGGGTCTCGATTGGTTCTAATGAATAATTGATTGTTTTAGAAAGCTAGTTGCCTACCTGCGACGAGGTTCGCGTCCTAGTACCAACTTTCAATCGCCAATCGGTTCAACAGACGACTAAGAACAAGTCAAGGGACTGACAGCATCGGAGAGCCATGTAAAATGTTCTTTTCACGACATCCTAGATATATCGTTTAATGGCATCCCTTATCAAGCGACAGTAGCGACACGTATGAAAATACCGAGCAAGTATCGCGGACTTCGTGCCAGCCGGTCACGTCCAAGACCCGTAGGCCAGAGAGTTCGCTATCTTTTATAACATTGTAGCGTGACTAGATTAATTAGCGCATCGAGGCAAGTGTCCCTTTTTTCCAGTTATTTCTATCCAATATGCAAAGTCAAGGAATAAGAAAAGCAGAGAAGTGCCTCGATGAGAGACAGGCTACATCGCAACGTAATTATAATATCGGTTCAGGGCATTTATTCAAATAACACTTGAAGCTCCTCATGTCTATCATAGAAATCCATATCTCACTTTCTTCCATTTTATTTTTTTCATATTTAAATGTTCTCATTCATTTATATCCGTTTATATATTAGAGACAAGCACCTTTGATGTTTTGAGAGAAGTATTTAGAAACAAAGTGAAAAAAATATATTTTAAGCAAAAGACGAACTTTAGCCAAACGGTTTAATCTTTAACAAGCAAAAGAGATGAATTTTCAGCCAAATGATTTAACTTTGAACTAAACAGATCAAAGTTCCAACTAAAAAGGTGAAATTTAAAAAAAAATTATCAATTTTTTAAACAAAATACTTTAAAATTCAACAAAAAACAGTTGCATTTTCTACCAATAATTTTCAAACCAAAAAAAAAAACGAATTTTTTAGAAGCTAGTTGAATTATCAATCGGAAAAGTAAGTTTCAAAAACATGATCATTTAAAACCAAAAATATCATTTTAGGCCAAGAAATATCAATTTTCAACCAAATAGTGGAATTTTCAACAACAAAAAATTAATTTCAATCCAAACACTTGCATTTACATCTAACCAGTTGAACTTTTATTTAAAAGAGACAAATTTTCAACAAATTAGTTGAATTTTTAACCATACGGTTGAAATTTCAACCTACAAAGATAAATTAAAAAAAAAGATTAAACTTTAACCAGAAACAGTTGCATTTCCAACCAAATAGTGGAATTTTCAACAACTAATAATTAATTTTCAATCAAAAACTTGCATTTATAACTTACCAGTTAAATTTTCGGTCAAACGAAACGCATTTTTAACCAAATATTAAAATTTTTTAGAAGACCGTGACTTCTGTTAGAAGAAGATTCAGAACGATTTTGTAGGTATTCTTAAAACTAGAAAAATGGAATTTTTATTTTTCAAAAAGCGTAATCACGATTAAAGCAACAATTATACTTCTTACAATAACAACAAAAATGGTCCGAATTAAATTTGGAGATCTTTTGTGATGAGCAATTTTGCTTCTAAACTTTTTTTTCGTAACTCGTTAAGTTTTTTTTTTCGAAAATGTAATTTTTATATTTTTGAAAACCTTTTTCGATGGATAAAAACAAAAATACTCTAGGCAGACACCTTCGTAAAAAAAGTTTTTTTTCTGACTCAGGGAGCCTCGAAACGTGGAGATTTAATGAAAGCGCATGAAGTCAAATTTTACATAAGACTTACCTTCTCATTTGGATGAGAATGTAAAAAAAAAAATATTTATTCACTCCGCTTTAAATCCATATCTTTTCCTGGTTTTCCAGGTTGCTCTAAGAACCTTGATAATAGACTAACAACCCTGATAATAGACTAATCGAATTATAATTCTGTCTCTCCAAACACGAATTGTTTGCCGAAAGTTTCAAGAAAAGACTTTATGTGGATAACATCTTGTTTGAAAAGGAGAGAGGTAGGGTTGGAAGCCACTTGTTGTTTGACTTAGAAATTTGAGTGTTATGGACTTTGCAGGAAGAGTTCATCGTAAAATCAACAATAATTTTAGCTGAAGAAGAAAGATGTATCATGCACAACGGTATACCAAATGCATGAGACTAAACTTTATTTTTGCAATATCCTCGTAATAAATAATAATAATTATATTATTTTATTACACAGTTCTTGAAAAATTGAAACTAATTTCCAAGTATACTTATAGTGAAAAAAATTATTTTTTACGAAATTACGTGCGAAAAAATATTTAGTCCTATGCATTTGGTCCATTTTTTCTACCATTAACTGATAAAAATACACTTTGACAAATGCAAAATGAGCGTTTTTCAATTCTGCTGATTATGTAGTACACTTTTTAATTTTTCATCATCTTAAATCCTACAAGATAAATTAGAAAGTGCAGATATATCTCCCACAAATATTTCCTCACATTCTTTATTTTTGAAAAATCGCACAAATAATCATAAAGATCAGTGTAATACAAATATTGACATCAAAAGTTGATTTAACACACAAGAAAATTGTTTTATAAAATATTGGACTCAATGAAACAAAGGAATGATCTATTGCGCAAAAAGTATCTAGTGCAGAATAAATTGCACATATTTCTAGGAATGCAAATGAAAGAACAATATCCTAAGTTATAAAAATGCGAATACGTAATTTCTGTCGATAAAAAGGCTATAAACTGCAGACAATCATAATTATGTACATAGTTCTGAATACAAGAAAATGTTCAACTTCTATATTGCGCCGCAAGTATGTGATACGCTAACACTAATATTAAAAAAAATATCCCTTGAAGTCTACTAAATTCACTACAGTTTTACTGAAATTAGTGGAAATTATAATAAATTATGGTTTAAAAATATGTTAGCTTTTTTTGTTATTTCTCTTGAAATCTTTTCAAAAAATGTATCTTGAATTCGTTAAAATTCACTTGGATTTCTGATCAATTTCATCGAGAATTTTATGGAATTCTTTTGAATTCAATAAATCACATTATTAAAGCACATTTGTCATTTTTAGTAAATTTTTGCAACTTTTTGGGTTAAAAATAAGTCACTTTTGGTGTTTTATTTCCTGGATGAAGAAGTAGAGAAAGTCCCTAACACTTACCGACTTTAACCTGGACCTTAGTCGACTTTACTCTATACTTTAGATAACACAACAATAAACAAATTCTCATTTAAAAAAAATTTTTTTCTTAACAATTTCAGAAGAAAATCTGACTAAAACAAAAACTACAAGTATAGGGATCTAGATTACCAATTCTTTTGTATTTTTGTTACTTTTCATGGGATAGGATATGATTAGTGAATAACGGAAAACAATTCTCGAGCAATGCTGGTCTTCTTTTTTGTTTTTTCTTCATCTTTTTCTTTCGGTCTCGATATAATTCTACTTTTCTCTCTGATTATATGTCTAGACATTTAATGTTGGAGGTACGAGCACAATGCTGAGGAAGGAAGGAAGGAGGAGCCGATATAAAACTTGGGGTGAAATAACATTGTCATGTGAGGGTCATTGCCGCAATACGATCGTTAAGTCACTTATGAGGGTATAATACTCATTTCCTTGAATTTTAAGACGATCTTGCGTCATTTTGCCATTAGGAACTAGTTCGGACAGATATCCTCTTTTGGTTTTTATTATTGTCTCCAAATTAAGCGACTCCTCTCCATAGGTTACGATTCTTTTTCTCACATCTCTCTTCGAGGTGATGGAGTATAAAATTCGAAGTGTTATTGCTCTACTGCTACCAGGTAAGTAGCATGCCCTCTAGCTCTGATTTTTTTGTTTTGACAGAGTTTCGAGATCGATTCAATTTCTCGAAAATTTTCTCCTCGCTGAACTAAATTCTCTCAAAAATTATTTATTTAGATTTATTGATTACATAGAAATAAAAATATAGTTTTTGTTACACCTTATATGAAGCCCTTTTTAGACTTGAAGCTATAGATTTAGGACCATTTTTTTCTTTTGAGACTATAATCTTTTTTTTTTGCGTAAAATTAATAACTCTTTCTCGTAAACAAAGCCGATTTTCTTAATTTAAATCCTTTTTTTCTTTTATCAAAAATAGCTTATGAATGTTTCCAAAAAATGCAAATATGGAACAAGTTCTCACTGATGCGCAATTTGAATCCCTTAAAATAACAAACATTCTTTAAAGATTTCCTCGTTTTTTCTCCTCTTTTCAAGAAACTGAACCCTTTTCTCATTTTTTCGCTAAAGTGCGAACTGAAGTAATCATAACCCTATAAGAAAATCCACCTATTTTTTGCTGAAAGTTTTTTTTTCTTAATTAAACAGTTTCTTTTGTCTTTTTAAGTCAAAAGTGTACCAAAAAAATGTGATGTTTAAGCTTGAACTGAAAGCTCTGGCTTTCAGTCACCCCGTTTTCAGCCTTCCTAGAACTGCTGGCTCCCGTAGTTTCTCCGGGAAGCAGGGCGAAAACGGTTGCGACATTATATATATTTCAATTGAAAACGAGTCAGGCGGCCCTCACTGTTTACGCTTCGATCCCCCCGAAATCAGTCCACGGCTATTTGAATGCAACCCCCGACACTGGACTGAAAATGAGAGTTTGGTGTACATTACTTTTATTTAAAAGAATTTATCTTATTTTTGAGGAAAGTTACCCTATTTTCTGTTTAATGTTCAAAAATTAACGCCTTTAATTATATCAAGTTTAATAAAGGCTTTTATTTCAAAATTATTGCACAAATTGTTTATTTCAGTTTTAGGCATGAATATTTTTATTTGAAATTACTTATTTATATTGAAGGCTTTGAAATCAAAATGATTCGACTTAGAATGCCTTCAATTTAAAATTGGTTATACATATATAGAATTACGCCATTTAATTTTTCCACTTTCATTTACTTTTCAATTCTTGTTCTTAATACTTTTAAATTTGTTTAGCTTTGAAGGCTTAAATCTTGATATTAAAATTTGAATGCCCGGCAAAATTATGTAAAAATGGAGAGAGAATGGGAAATGGCAACAAAAAAATTCTTTAAGGTTTGTGTTGTTACTTTGATTCAGGACAATGCCGTTTTTTTTATAAACCCTGTACTTGTGTTAAATTTTTATAACGAATCAGTTATTAAAATTCGATGACAACTATATCTCTTGTGATATCAGAATTTCAAAACAAAAGAATACGAAAGAGGTACTTCAGGTAATTTTGGTTTTTGGTTACATTTACGGAAATTTCAATGATACTATTCAGTGTAATATATTAGTTTTTCTCAAAAAATAACGAGGAAAGTTATTTAAAATAGTGATGACCTCGATACCTATACGTGACCCAATATAATAAAACGTAATAAAATGAAAAAAATTATGTACGTTGTTTTTCATTCAGTTTTACTAAATTATATTCAAAATATTATAACTGATTCACGAGCGCAGATATATTCTGTTTTTATTTCTATTATTGGAAACCGATATTATACCGAGCGTTTCTTCTTCATTTTGTTATAGAAGTTATTTCTTTTTGTTTTATTAATACATTTTTCGTGTGCAAAAGAACCTTCTTGCCTTTGGATCCGTTTATCGATCCTGTAAGAGTAAGTGTAAGGCATACAATCCCGGAATGGTACGTGAGGATCGCCCTCGTTTCCAATTATCCGTATCCAAGTACTGGAATCAGAGCATAAATCGAGTAGTCGCCATAAAATCATAAAGCCTGACAAATCGTGAAACTAGAATGGACACTTGGACAGCCATTGACCCGGTAGCAAAATAAAATCATTCAACATTGTCATCGTTCTCATATAGCCGCAAACTTTCCTCCGTCAGTTTTAAATTACTTCAGATTACCCCAGGGAGATTTCACTGATATTTTAGCCCCAGAGAGTAAAATGCGAGGTATGCGACACAATTCTTCAAAAATAAATAACAGAGCCTTTTAACTTTCTACAAAATTATCAGTAAAAAGTTAATAGTTACAAATACATGAAAGATGCAAAATTTATCAAATTATTTGTTTCAATGGAGAAGATAGAATTAAATAAAAAGAAGTTCTTTTTCTCAGGAGAGCTCCTTTCTTTCTGTGAATCTAAAATTTCTTTTGATAATGGACTTGCATACGTTTTACACACACACACATATATATATATATATATATATATATATATTGTTGTGTTATCTAAAGTATGGGGTAAAGTCGACTAAGGTCCGGTTAAAGTCGGTTAGTGTTAGGGACTTTCTCTACTTCTCCATCCAGGAAAAAAAACACCAAACGTGACTTATTTTTAACCCAAAAAGTTGCAAAAATTTACTAAAAATGACAAATGTGCTTTAATAATGTGATTTATTGAATTCAAAAGAATTCCATAAAATTCTCGATGAAATTGATCAGAAATCCAAGTGAATTTTAAGGAATTCAAGATACATTTTTTGAAAAGATTTCAGGACGAATAACAAAAAAAGCTAACATTTTTTAAAATCATAATTTGTTATAATTTCTACTATTTTCAGTAAAACTATAGTGAATTTAGTAGACTTCAAGGGAATTCAATAAAATTTTATGCAATTCATAAGAATTTGAGAGAATATAATTTTTTTTACTTAATTTTTTTTTATTTCCATTCAATTGAGTAAAATAAATTAATAATAAACTGAAAAGACAAAATAACAAACAAAGAATTACATATATTTTGAGTGAATTCAGAGCCAATTAAGGTAAATGAGAAGAATTCGATCAAATTCATCAAAAATCAAGGTGAATTAAAAAAATTCAGTCAATTGGAAAGAAATGTTTAAATTCTCAAATATTCCACTGATTTTAGTGAATTTATAAGAATTCAAGGTAATTCGCAAGAATTCAAAAAAATAAAATAATTCAGAATAAATTAATAAAAATGTAGGAAAAATTGAAATAAACTCAAATGAATTGAAAAAAAAATGAAAAATCCCACTGATTTCAGTAAACTTTGATGCAATTCGTAAGAATTTTGAAGAATATAATGAAACAAAAGTTTAAAAAATAATAAATATTCCATCGAATGAAATAAAATGTAAAAAAAACTACGAGTTAAATGAAATTCTAGTAAATTTAGAGACATTTAGGCGAAACGAGAGAAATTCGATGAAATTCATAAAAATTTAAGGTTCATAAAAAATAATCAAGTGAACTGAAACCAATTTAAAAATATTGGGAAAGGAATATCGGTAAGTTAGAGATCTGGTAGGTGGTACATGGCCTTAAATAAAACATTACCTATAATGGAAACGACTATCAATTTGTAATAAATCTCTCCTATTCCTTGATCTGAATTTAGTAGCAAACATTTGAAACAAATAAAAACAAAAAATCGAAAGTAGATGATCTCTTCTAGAATAAGGATGTTTAAGGATGCTATTAACCAGAGAGAGTTTCGGATCTAGAGCAAATATTATTTTGATTTATAACATTGGTTATTTAAATCCATTCGCACGTATAGAGAGAATAACTGCAGTTTTCTTCTAGCTTTCTGATTTTATTCTATTTTCTGCAAACATTATGCATAAAGCTATTTAGAAAAAAATATTTGTATACAAAAAAATTTCTGGCCACCATTTTTCTAGCAGCTACATTTTCAAAATTTTTTTAATACTCTCAATAAAAAATTATCATAAAATGTTGTTCATTATTGTTAATTGGAGAAATTAAACATTTTCTAACAAAAATGCGCTGCCCATACATTTCATAGCATCTTTATTTATGAAATTGTAATGAGAAACTAATAAATGTACAGATATTGAAATATTAAAAAAGCAATAATTTTTTTTCTATACTAATTTGAGAGCTTAAGTGATTATTGTATAGGGACCTGTACACTCAGAAAACTGTATCGCACAAATTACAATATATATCGTAATTCCTACGCTATATATCGTAATTATCGCATTATAATAGCGCAAAATCGTGATATCGTACATTTCAAGTTTTTACACTATATACCGCATAATTGTACAATCTATAACGTAAGAAATGGGGATTCCCATCCGTCAGTTACATTTTGCACTTTTGCTCAATTGTATAAAGTAAGTTTTAATTCGTCTACAATAATGTGATTTATTTCGGAGGAAATATATCAGTAAGTACATATTTTTTTGTGTTTTCTGTCATAGACTCTACATGTTTTACTGAAAGTTGCTCACTTTAGCGGGACGCAGTCGACGAGTTCAGAATTATTTTCCTAGCCTCAATGAAACTTTCGCCGAAATATGTTCAATCATTAACAGTTGCAGTTCTTACCTGCAGCAAATTTTTAATTTTCTCTGTGATTGTTTTAAATCTAGAGTCCCAATTTATAGCTCGAACTGACTCATCTGCCTTTTTCCCATTGCTGCTAAGGACACCGTAGCAGACGACAGCAACAAAATTTTACTTCATTTTTGTCTGTGATAATAGTGCATTATAATATCGTACAAAGCTCCGGGACCTGATTGTACGTTATCATATTGCGCTTTCTTGCAATATAGAGGTTTTGCGATATCATTGTGCGATATCTTTTTCTCCGTGTAGTTCATGTCTATAGCATATAACATCACATGGAACAGAATCGATTCTTCTTAAGCCCTTTGAGTGAATGATCGATCAAACAATTTTTTTCCATGGAACAAGCAATTCAGAATTATGTCTAAAAATAACAAAAGATAAATGCAGTGGAAAATATAATTGGTAACAATAATAACAATAAAAAAGAAACCAAAATAGCATTTCAGATTGATAAATAATTATTTAGTTTATTTATTAATTATTTTTTCAATTGATTTTTGGTCATGTATTTTGGACCTTTTGTGGATTTCCGGGATAATTGTAAACCGTTTTTAATGAAACATTACAGTTGACTGATCAACCATTTTAAAAAGTTTAGGCATGATTTGATGTGAAAATCTAAGAAACAGTGAGGTTAAAATAAAAAATAAAAAAACACAAAAACAAGAATTTTCGACATGTGCTCACCTCTACAGCCTAATCTATCGTTTGTCAATGTTCACTATATATATTCTGAAAACAGTGACTATTGTGACTTTTTCTGAAAACTGCGACTAAAAAGTCACTTACAGAAAAAAGTGACCAAAGGTGACTTAAATGACAGTGTGTCAGCCCTAAATCATGGAAAAACATTAAGCTTTCCGACAGAAGTGAAGTGAACTTAAAAATTGCAGATAATTTCTCAGGAATGTGGAATCTAATAAGTAATAAATAGTCTATAAAATGGAATTTTATTCCTCAACCACATTCTCAAATCGATTATATTATTCCCAGAAATGTTTAATATGCAAGAAAGTTGCATTCTATGAAAATTATATTTAATGCCAGAAAACCACTTCTCATTAAATATTAAACTGATTCATTTAGTCATATACATAATCATACGCGATGAGAAAATTGTCCCATTAAAATGTCGGAAGGCAAATGATGTAGAAAATTTGATGTAATTAACTGTTCTGTGAATCAAAGTGGAAAAATGTCTCGGCTAGTTCTTACCTATAAGTTTAAAAAGAAAATAATTGTCGTGTGGAGGTCTGCCTCATTACGTTGGTCATTTTTTTATAATCATAGAGCGCGTGCTAAATTTTATTCCCCCGCGATACGAACGACGCGGTTGGGTGTTGCATTTATTCATTAACGCCATAATGAAGGTAACGTTACTTCTAACCGCGGATTACAGTTAGGGTAACAGTTCGAGAAACTCGCGGTGGATTAAGGCGCGTTTTTCCAATCCTGCCCCCAGCTCTCATTCCCGGATCGACCCAGACAAACAATCCAAGATTCAAGTCTCACGTGATAGTCATTTAATCCTGATTTATTTGATTTTACTTACATTTCTTCTAAGTATCTCCTTTTACCTTTGGTTTTTCATTTCAACAGGCTGGCCGTTTTAATGAAGGAAGACTTTCAGTTAATACTAGGATTAAAGTTGTTTAGTAGATTATTGTTAGGGAAATGGTTAAATTTTTCTTCGAAAAAGGATATTTAAAAAATAGGAAATCGTTTATTTATTATTGTTGAAAATACCAGCAAAATGAACAAAAACTAATCAACGCAACACTTTTATGAGAAATCATAAATGGCACGAAAAAAAATGCGAGCGATACTTTTTGTCTCACGCTATTTTGAAATTAAAATATAAAATTAATATTAATAGAAAATGTTTGTATTTCATCGTACCCATTATCTAAAATAATAGAAAAAGCAAGAACAATATGTTTTATAATTGATGAAAATTGATATTCTAACTTCACAATTAAAATAAAATATTTTTGTACGACAAACAAGCAATTGCATTTTTATTTAAAAATCTGCTTATTTGTACCGATATTTGGGTACACGTAGCCACGGCCTCTCACTTAACCTAAAATTGTTCAAATTGTAAGGTAAGTTTTATTAATTAAATTAATTGAATAAAATAACTTAATATCGTTATAAGTTTCAAACCCATACGACTTATTCATACTTCATAAAACAAAACAGTAATACGTCCTTAACTTTTTAAACGATAATCACCTGTTATTTTTTCTATTATCTAAATTTTTTTTTTCTTGATAAATTTCACGAAAATTTTAAACTGATTCAACTTTTTCAATTTTTATAAAGAATGAAGGTAATACTCACAAGTCTCATGTCACCTATAACATTCAGCGGTTTTTCTTTTTCCGCATGAGTATGCTTTGAAAAAGACTTGAATTCTAGTCGAAACATATGTCGGCAAAAGTTTTTCAATGACAAAATTTGGAAACACCGAAAAACGGTTAAGGCCTCAATAAAACCTATTACACAACCTATTATTGTTCAAATATTTGTAATATTCTTTAAATGTAAAGATTTTTTAATTACTTTTGTTCTTTGAAATGTTTGAAATATTACTTTTTTCAATTAAAAATACTAATTTCCTAGTAAAAACAATAAAAACATTAAAAATACAATTTTTTATGTAAAACATCAATGTGACCTGACATTGTTGAAAGAATGTGTCTTGTTATAGTTACAAAGTCAAATAATAAAAATGTAAAGACAGATTCACTATTAAATCTTTCAATGTGGCAAATTTTCATATCGAAAGCCTTACAGTCAGTTTTAAATTGTATTATTTTAAATTTAAATGTTCTGAGTTGTTTAAATTCAATATAAATCGGAAAAAATTGTCTGCGGGTTTTTAAATTTTTCGAAATAAAATGTTTAGTATAAAGAATTTGCAATTAAGCAATTTTTAATTAAATTCCTCCAAAATAAATTCGAAAAAATGATAAATCAGGACAACAAGCTCGCAATAGCAAGTCTTAAAAATGAGAAGACTGTAAACCAAGTATTTACAATTGAATCTTTTTTATATTAAAATGTTCAAAGATATTGCACATTTCAAAATAAACCTAAAAAACACAACTTTGAATTGAAAGGCTTACAATTGTGCAATTTCAAACATTCGAATCATACTTATAGCAATCTTCTTTTGTAATCTTTTTTTAATTTATCTATGAAATATCATAAAATTGACTGATTTTTTGTTAAAAATTAAACAAAATATATGAGTGGAAAATTTCGAGAATGAATGATAATTCTAAATGAAGTTTTACAAAATGAACGATCTGCAATTAATACTTCAGTAATTGAATAGTTTCTTTAATTTTTAATGGTAACAATTTTTGAATTTTTAATTTCCATGTTGAGCACTATATTTTCAGGATCGCTTCGATTCATTTAGTTTCCAAAATTCCGTAGTAGATATTTTTTTATATTTAATGTTTCCATTGAAAATTACTTTTTTTAAGTTTCTTTTTAACGCAGTGAAACTCGGAGACTCGGCCGATTTTGGGGCTGATCTTGGTGGGGAATTACCCAGAAAGAGGGTGGTTTCGTAGAAAACGCTTTTGTTTGTTTACGCCCTGAGCGATCGCCGCTCGACCCCCACACAGCTACTTTTACTCCTACTTGCGGCACGACGTCAATTCTCGGAAGAACTTTATCAGGGGGTCCTATCTCTAGGGTTCACTGTAATTCAATTTTAAAGGTTATAAATGACATTTTTCCGTATTTAATAGTGAAAATAATGGTGAATATATTGTTTAATCATAGAAAAATTGGTTTAATCAATTTTATTGTTAAATTATCATTATTTATGTGATAAAAATGCAAAATTACATACTTTTCATTTTTACAAAATGTTACCTAATCTAAAATTGTTTGATTTGGGACGTTTTTAATTCAAAATCATTTCATATAATTCAATACATTAATATATATTAATATATATTAGTTAAAATTAAATTGTTTATATTTTTAATGCTATAGGAAATACAAATTCAGAGACGTGAATGCGCGCGTGTATTTGCTGCTAGTTTTGAATAAATTATTACATTGTATAAAAATGTAGTAAAACTATTATTGAAATGGTCTTTTAAAAAATATTCCAATTAGTTCCGCGCTGTCTTCTTGGAGTTGTAACAGTGAAGCTGAGTTTTGTGAGAGAATATTTAACAAGGATCGTGTGCGACCTTGACCGCTGGTTGATTAAATCGGAATGAGAGTACCGCGAAAGTTACTGGCGGTGATACAGCTTTAACGGTAGTCGGTCTTGTCTTCAACTCGACTCTCTGACTCATGTCTCGTCTTGTAATCGTCTCGCGTACTTACAATTAATGACGAGCCGACGGCAACGTCGAGTGACTCTTAGCAGTTTTTGATGGACAGAAAAGGTCCAGCACATCAATTTATTTCCATAATTCGTAACGGTTTGCACCAAGCATCATTTATAAATTTAAAAAAAGAACATTAGTATTCCTCAGACTAGCTACGAAGTTTAAGAACAAAACAAATAAAGATCGAACACCATGCAAATCGCGGAATGATCTTGGCCCAGATTGAGGGGCCGGATTCTATAACCGTCTATACATTTTCCTCGCTGAATGTCGTTGGCCCCTAGTGTATATTCAAACAAGTTTCGAATTTTAATTTTAAAAGTAGATGTTCTTATATGAAAAATAAATATCAATCTTTTTTTCTCCATAAAAAAATGGTAGCTTTTTATCGTTTTCGAAATAAGCCTGAAAACCCCGTTTTTGAGAAAACACATTTCTTATACTTTTTTCACTATAACTATTTCGCTATAACTCAGTCAATTCTGGCAATTTTTAATTAAATTCACAGCAAACCTTCTTCATGATGTTCTACGACCGCTAGAGTAAATAGTATATGAAAATTATTATTTAAACAAATGTTATTGTTTTTTACCTGGGATATTGCATTAAACACTTTTGACATTGATGTTTGTTAAGTATGATGCATGTTTTTCTTGAACTGCCGAGCAACTGAAATTCATCTTTCACAAATTATGTCATATTTTTATACATTCATGCATATGCATAAGAAGAAGCGGGCCACGCAGCCGAAATAATACCTTCATAAATTGTTCATAATTATTTGTTTCGAATTATTCATTCCGTAGAAAACATATTTATACATTTTTTAACAACTTGCCAGCTGACATTTGTTTGTTTCTCAAAATTTGCTCGACTCTCCATGAGTTTGAATTAAGATATGAATGCATGATTTATGCTGGTCTCAGGTAAAAATTAATAACTTTTTTTAAACTAAAATTTTGACAAATTATTTACTCCACCAGTGGTAAACCGTCATAAAAGAATATTTTTTGTAAATTTGATCAAGAAATTCCAAAAATTAGCTAATTTACGATGAGTTTATGTAAAAAAGACAAAAAAGATTAAAAAACGAAAAAAGAGGTTTTTGGGTTTATATCGAAAAAGGCAAAAATTATAAACATTCTAAACGTGTTTTTTTACCTGAAATGAAATTTGGGTTATAGTTGCACACTTTACCTGAAATATTTAATTTAATTTCATAGAAAATAACTGCAAATTGTTCCGAGATTGAAAAAATCGAACTTTTTAAGTTTACCTCTGGGGTCGAATACGTGACGAGAAAATCACTTATCGAACGTCGATCTATTATTGCGGGATGAACTTCGAAATCTTTTGAAACCGCTACAACAAAGTTGTAACCATGGACCCTTGAAAATGCCGATCCCTATAAATGCACGCCCTCGCTACAAATTAAGGAAGAGAAACGAATAAAAAAAAGTTATGCTTTAAAAAATTATACTTCCTTGGGTCACGTATCTCAAAACCGATTATTTTCTTCGCTCGTAAACTATGAAAAAAGGTTACATGTATGTCTTTGAGATCAGAATGAAAGATTTCGATATTCCGAACCCTAATTTTCGAAGTATATTGTTTATCAATAAAATATATCATTATTTACCAAGTAGCCACAAAAATTCATATTTAAATCAATAAAATATTTTCTGAATCAAATTTGCAACATAAAAATATAAATTTTGAACTAAAAATTCAATTTTCAACCAAACAATAGAATTTTTAATTAAGAAAGAGGAAATTTCAAATCAAAAAGATTAATTTTCTACAAAAATACCACTTTTCAACTCAGAAAAATAAATTTTTAACCAAAAATAAAAAATTCATTGTCAGTTTAAAAAATCAATTTTAAATCAAAGAAAAAAAACATACAAATTTTCAACAATTATTTCATTTTCAACCACAGAGATGAATTTTCAACTAAAATAGGGAATCCTCAACCAAAAAAATTATTTTTTAACAAAGTAGATCAAATTTCAACCAAGGACTTGAATTTCCAGCCAAAAAAGATTTATTTTCAACCAAGTAGCTAAATTTTCAAATAAAAAGATGAATCTTCAACAATTAACTAAAAATAATTCGTTAGGAAAAAGAAACTGTAAAAAAATGATATAGAAATACCAAATAATTTTTCCCTAACCAACTTGTCATTTTTCCTGACCTACGGCCAGCCTGTATTTACGGAATTTGATGAAAAGGATGACGAGCCTGCACACCTGAAATGCACCTTGCTTGATATTGTTTCGAACATATTCATAAGCGGAACGAGTTCTTCGGAAGGAAATTAAGCTTGGCGATTTCAATCTACACGAGTAGCTCGTCACGATTTGCAGCAGACGAGCTGGTAGTTAATGAGCGATGGTAAAGCTTGTAATAACCTCACTAGATTTGTATTGGTTTTATAGAGAAATGTCTGAATCAGAAATTAAAATCCTAATTGAAATTAAAAGCAAAAATAGATCGACCATTAATAAGAATCTTCTCTCTCTCTCTCTATTCCAATTTCCCCATTCATTACGGAAGCTCACTTCTAATTGCCAATTATTAAGGATGGAAAGTGAATTAAAAATTAGTAACGAAATCTAAACTATACAAGAGAAACTGAAATTGTATATAAGGGTGAAAATAAAAAAGTTGAAATTATTCGATTTTGCATTGAATGTAAAAACGTATTTTAGACAAACATAAAACACCTTCTTTCTCTTCATATTAATTACAATAAATGGAAAAATAATTATTCTCCGATTAAGAAATACGTATTCATTTTATAATTAGTATATTTTTTTAAATTTAATGACAATCTTTTGATATAAACCATCCACGATATTTTGTAAGTCAAGACAACAATTAAATCTGCTTCTCGATGCCTAAGGTATAAAAAATAAAATTTCATCATTATTATTATTTATAGTAAATATAAAAATTCTTATTTTATTGAACTTTTGCGCCCTTAGTTATGTACCCGAAGTTCCGAACGTTCAAATGAACGAAATATTTTTCCCCATGTCTATTTTGCCTATAAATATTGTTCCAAATGTAATTTAAAATATGCATTATAATTATATGTATATTCTATGTATTATAATTTTAATTATAATTCGAAATATTATTTTCCACCTAGTCTGATTAGACGTTAAGCATTTTCGGTTATTAAAGATTCTTAACTTGTTCGATATTGTGTAGATTTTCTGCCTTCATTTTTTGGAGGGTTGCCTTCGGTCGGTAAAGTACCATCTCTGATCTCTAATAGCTTAATTGGAAAAGCACCTGACCGGAAATCAGAAGTTTTGTGGTTCGTTTCCTAATGGAGTGAAGAAAGAGTAGGATCTTTTTTTCAAGAAATAATTTTAATTTTAATATACATTATAATTCTGTTCCAATAATAAATAATTTTCAACGTAAATATACAAAAATTTAGCACTTTTTTTGGTTAGAAAGCCATCAGTAAAAAATTTCGTTCATTTAAACGTTCAAAACTTCAAGCACATCCCTTAGTTTGTATACAATCTTTACAGAAGCGGCCTAGTATTTAATATTATTTCTAAGATTTCATGGGATTTTAAGATATTAAAAAATATAACCAGATTAAAAATAATTTCCTAAACTTTATCAGAATTTTAAAGGATTTCATAGGACTTTAAAGCAGGGTACTTTTAATGATTCCAGGGGTCTTCAAAAAACGGCTAAGGATTTTTATAGAATTTCGAAAGATATAAAAAAGTTATAAACAATTTATAGTAATTCTATAAATTTCAAAGAATATCACAAGAATTAAGGAATTTCGTAGGATTTTAAAGATTGTAAGTGATTTTAAAATATTTCAGGGGAGTTAAAATAATATCATTGTCTACCATGTAACAGAGAATTTATTCACAATAATGAAGAGTTTCATAGGATATTTCAAAGTATTTCCAAAGATTAAAAATTGTTGATAAAGATTTTAGGATATTTAAAATCATTGAAAAGAATTTACAATAAATTTGAATAATTCGAAGGGGTTTCAAAGGATTTTAAGATATTTTTATGAACTCCAAGAAATTTTCAGAAGCTTTAAAAAATTCCAGGGTATTTCCAAGGATCTTAATAACTTCAGGAACTAAAAATGTTTTCTCTGCGTTTCTAAAGAATTTCCAAGAATTTCGAAAGGTATGGAATGATTTTATAGGGCCTAGGTATAAAGTTTTAGAATATTAAAAAATATTTCAAAGAATTTAAAATATCTGAAGGCATTTTGAAAGATTCCAAAAAATGTCTGAGACACTGAAAAAATGTTCAAAAATTCTAATGACAGTAGGTATAATAAAAAAAAAATCATGTGCTTTTAAAAAATTTCCAAGAATTTTGGAACATGTAGAGCGATTCTATAGAACCTATACGATTTTAGGAATATTTTTGAAGATTCCAAGTTTTTTTAAAAGGATTTTAACGGATTTGATCAGATTTCCGAGGATTTCAATGATTTTAAGGTATTTTAAGAACTCCAAGGAATTTTGAAAAGCACTAAAAAATGATAAAAGGTTTTAAAAAATTTCAAAGTATTGGAAATATTTGAGAGCATTTAAAAATATTCCAAGGAATTTTTAAGCGATTACAAAAATGTGCAGGAATTTTAATGACTTCAGGGATTAAAAAAAATTTTCAGGTATCTTACTTATCATTCACATTTATCTTTTGTCACATTTTTCAGTTTTAAGGTTATTATATAGATTAATTTGAATGAAGCATCAATTACCTTCATATTTTAATGTTTATTCATTAATATTAGATGTTAACAAATAATTTTCATTTTGCAAAACGTGATAATAAAAGTAAAATATTACGCTTAAATTTGCATAAATTATGTTTAAAGTAAAAAAATACTATGACCAATTTATATCTTAGTTAAACTTTCTTGGTATTAGGAATCTACAGTACTATATCCGACATATTTGTTCGAGTCTTCGAGATGCATCGAATGGACTATTGTAGAACCGTCCATGTTGAAGTATGATCTAGCAATACCGATTTATAAATTTAAATAATATATTATTTATCTTGTTTATATGAGAAAGACTTTTCAAATATTTTGAATACAATATGACTATATATGATGTATATTTTCGTATTTTTGAGACACATCGATTGTTCATAAGAGGACATTTGTTTTTATATTATAAGAATATAGCAGTACTGTATTCTATGTAATTGTTTGCGTTTTCGAGACGCGTAGACTGACCTATTGAGTTATCTTGGATGACCTTTCATAGTTTCATGATCAAGCAACACTCAAAAAATGGTTAGTTATACCAACTAATTAGTTTGTAAAATATGTCACACATTTATTTTATTAGTTGAGATAATTATTCTCTTTGTTGCTGGCACTAATTCAATAGTCACTGCATGTGACCTTGTGAAAAAATGATTATTATTAATATTTTGTTTATAAATATTATTAAGAATGTTGTAAATTGTTTGGATAGAGTCAAATGGTTAGCGCAAGTGTGGTTTTTTCTCCAAAAAATTTATTGACGTAAGAACACTGCATTCTAAATATACCTACAGAAACTAACCTTTCACATTTAGATGGCTGACCGATAGTTAAACATTATATAATTATGTTAACCTGAAACATCTAGATGCTACGGGTAAACATTCATTTTTCTCCATGTAATGTTCCAATGAAATTAGATTGTCAACTTTTTCATTTTCACCCATAAACTTTCAACTTCAAAGTAAAATCTGAAATGTGTGACTAGCTAAATCTAATTTCAAGCGGTTAATATGTGTCATTCGTCGAAGAAATATTGAAACCTACATTGTAAGCAAATCACGGATACATTTAGATTTAAACGACAAACTATTAGTTGGACATTTTCGCTTTCTCTTTCACTTGCAAGGTTCTAAATCTTTCGCAAATTCGCGAATATTCAAAATTCATGGTCGTATTTTCTGGTTCGTATGAACAGTTTGTTTTTACGAGACCAGCCTGCACCGACATACGTTTTTCAGTCACGTTCGTTTATTTCCAAATGGTGCGAATCGCGTGTAAATTATTTGACAATTTTACCGGAAACAGATTGTGCAGAACGTTTACAAAGTATCCGGGCGTGCAAAGTCGATAAATAAACGTGAAAATGACGTATCCGGTTTTGCATCTTATTTTTAGGGATCAATCTTCTACACGACATTTCATCAGTGAATTTTGAAACCCATTTAAATTTAATTATCAAAAATAGCAAAACCTGAGAAAAATACTTCTGATTTCTCGAGGTCGTATTTTTTTATTTTGTTTTTACTTAATTTCGAGACATTTATCTAAATTATCCAAATTATCCAAATAAATTTCGATAATATTTTATCAATCAAAATAAATTAAAACACAGTGATGACAGTGGTGTAGCAGTTCAACTGAAAAGAAATGGGGATTTTTCCTTTCAAAACCCTAAATTTGATTAAACTGGAAAAAGCATGTGCTACGCGCGCGAATTTTTCTTGTCTTATGCAAGTTTTAAATTAAAACATAAAATTATTATTAATTAATATGCAATTTTTTGCATAGTGCGTACTATGCAAAATAATAAAAAAGAAAAGCGAGGACAATATTTTTGATAATTGATCAAAATTGATATCTCAAATTCAGAATTAATATTTCTTATTTTTGTATATACATCAAACCGATAATTTTTTTTAAATACCAATTTCCGACGAAAATCACTACCGTAACCTAAAGTTGTTCGAAATTGTAAGTTTAATTTTTGAAGCAAAAAGATTTTTGTTTAAAATACTCGATTTCGGTACAAAACGTCTAAAAAACAAGAAATAAAAATTTTACAAAAAATGTGAAATTAGTGACTTATAATTTGAAGAATCTTATAATTTTTCGCATTAAACATATCAATTTTCGACGAAAATCAGTCATCTTTTTTTTGTGCCCGGAAAATGTCCCAAAAATGCAAAAATCAAAATAGCAGTTTTATGTAGAATCCATGCTAAAGAAGTTATTGTTTAGAACTTTTTGATCATAAATTATTTTTATTCGATAAGTGGCAAGTTTCCAAATTTTTTTAAACTAATTTTGGTTGTTTAAGCAATTATTATTTCTTTTAAACAAATTTTCCCCTGTAAATAACAAAAAGTTATTATTTTATGGAATTAATTACACAATCAATCAATCTTGAAAGTAATATATTTTTTTAACGAAACTTGCGATAATTATTTCAACAGTTTCTATTTGTTTAAGCAATTCTTCACCTTTCAATAGTAAAGAGTTATTGTTTTCTAGAATTAATTACACAATTAACGATTGTTGATAGCAATATATTTTTAACAATATTTGTGATTATTTTAACCATTTTCATTTGTTTAGCCATTTTTTCATGTAAATCTTCGGTTTTTCGTGTAAATCTTGAAAAGTTAATGAATTGTAAAAGTGATATTTATTGTGAAACATAATTTGCAATCATTTAAACAAATCGTCATCATTCACTTGCGCCTTTTCATAGGAAGGTAGAGAAGGTTACAGTTTCTTTGCATCTCTGATAACTACAGCTCATTACTTAGTATTTTCTTATTTCATTTGGTCTTCCACCAAAAATAACATTCTTAACATTCTTAACCTGCGACATTAATTCTAAAAAATAATAACTGTTCAAAAAATGTATATTTCCTAAAAAAATTTCCTAAACAAATAATAATTTTTCGCGAACACTAAAAAGAGATTGAGGGCGTCAAAATAAATTTTTGTTTCGAAAAACGAGGTTTACCATTACAAAACCCCATGTTAATTTCAAATGGCTAGGGGCACGAGGTAATGTTGACTGATTTTAAGAAAAAATAGTACATTTCTTTTTCGCTAAAATGAACAAATTGGGGTAAGATTAACAAAAATAGAAAGTCGAACTTTTGGATCATCCTATAGTCTGACTAACGCACGGTTTTAAACATTAGAATTTTAAATGAACTTCAATAACAAAACGGTTTCAAATTAATGGTGTAAATTTGGTTTTAGTTCTGCTGTAAGATTTTATGGTAGATAAACTGATGACTTTATTTATGGTCGAACAGTCGAACTCGAACAAACCCGTCAATAGTCAAAACTGTGTCACCGTGTTTTACGGTCATTAATGTAAGTATTTCATCGCACAGAAGCTCAATGATCATCCGCTAGAATTGCTAGATGCATCGATTCCAAAGATAGATGAGGATTAAGTCACGTTTTATAGCCCGTATATACAAAAATTATCAGAATTTATGAGACACCCGGGTATTTTTATATTCCATTCTTTACGATAACGAGCCTGTTAGAAAAAGAGATCTGAGAAATTTTCTCTGAAAGAAACGAATGTTTTACGTTATTTATGTTTGGTTAAACTGTTTCCATACCTTATGAATTATTTACCAAAAATTGAACACAAAGAAATTAAATTTAGGTTAAATCAAAATTGAGGTCATTTTCCCCATCAAGTGTTGAAATTGACTCAGACGCGTATTTTATCAATAATATATGAAGTTCATGTTGATATTATAATATTTTTAATAGTGAAAAACAAGAATTGTAAAAATAATTTTAAAATAGAACAAGAATATGAGAATCATCAAAACAGGCTTTACATAATTTTTTCGAAATTTAAAAATAAAAAGTTGCTTAAATTTAAGAATATCACGAAAGCAACTAACTTGAAAGAGCAATAATTAAGGTTATTTACCTAAAAAATCAACAAGAAATCAATTTTCATAATTTTACAACATTCATGAAAAGATGGCCCATTCCCCATATTTTTCAAATGAATACAATTCGAATTTAATTCATTCGAACGTTTCAGCACATGATGGTAGACCACATCAGTGATGCATTAGGGTGGTTCAAAAATTCGAGTTTCGTTTTTTGGCACTCGCCCCCCCCCCCCTCCCCCAATTAAATATATTTCCAGAAAGAGATTCGTTTTTTAAATTAATATGTTAGCAGGTTAACAAATCATTAACAAGTTCAGTTACTTCTTAAAGAAAATTCAAGAAATAACTTCCACTCAATAACTTTTAATTTTGACCCTTCCTCCAAATCCCTCGTATCATTTATCCTGAACAATAGTTATTATTCACGATTTATTGGAAAAATTGTTTAATCAAACAGCAATTCAGTATGAATTTGACATAAAACTGATACTTTGTATTTTTTGGGGCATTTTCCGGAAATGATGCAGGGTTGGCTGGGGTTGTCAAAATAAAAAGTTATTGGGTGAAAATTAATCCTTGGAAATTCCTGAAGAAGTGAGTAAACTATAATTTAGAATAAGTTAATAAAAAGTACTTCGTTTTTTCATTTTCTTCGGTAAGCGAACAAATTAAGATGGATCGATCAACAAAAATAAAAAAATAAAATGTCCACAGGCATACATTTTGATCACCAATGATGCATTCTAAAAATGTATGCACCTTCGTGTTGGGAAGTATAATTTACAATTTCAATTTGTTAAGTATCTATGCAAATATGGTTGACATTAAAGTTATTTTGTTAGAATAAACTTTTTAGTTATTTATTTTGGTATTCTAATTCGTAAATAATGATTTGATATCATTTTTTATTTCCTTGGTATTAGCAAATAATGATTGAAAAACGTTTGCAAAAATCCGTTTTGCAAATTATCGGTTTTATTACTATGTAAATTTCGCATTGACTATGTTAGAAAACATGCTATCTAATTATAATTAAACTGCCATAATAAAAGATGCATAAATAGTCTATAGTCGATGAAATGTGATTAAAATTACTTTAATGTACATCGCTACAGAAAGACAATATTGAAATTATGAATTCTTAAAGAAAAATGTTTAATTATTTAAATAATTTTGTACTAACCTTACAAACAATTTTTTTAAATAACTTTGATCATCCGTTATCACTGGTATTCCGTAAACTTATAAAGAGTGTGGATATTTCGATGCTACTGTGTTCACTAGGCAAAGTATACTGAAAACTGTCAGTTTGTACTTTCGGTGGGTCTTTCTACCACTTGAGAATAAGAAAGTAGTGGGAGAAAGTAGTGGGATATATATATTTGCATAATTATTGTTTTAGAATTGCTTGAAATTGATAAAAAAATACAATTTTTATTTAATATCACAATGTTACTATCACATTAACTGTCACCTTCTGATGGAAAACCAATCTCAAAATAAAATAAAAAAAGTAAATAAAAAAGCATTAATTGAAACGGAATATATTAACGGCACATGAAAGATTATGATTATTAAATGAAATTAGAATACCAAAATAATTAGCCAAACATATGTCTATTAAAATTAACTGTGATGTAGACCAAATCTGAGCTACTTATGATTGATACACTGTTAAAAATAATATTAAATATAATATACCCATGTCACTCACAAGAAAAATCAGATAATTCCATTTTTCACAAATTCAAAATAAGTTCAGCAGTAAGTTTCGATTGTAAATAAAACATGATACCTTCTTCCTGTTAAACAGAAATAAAATTGAATTTCCAGTCAAAAAAATCAATTAAGCAAATAAATAACAGACCTAACCTACAATTAACTGTCTTCGCCTTAAATTTGGACTATTCAGGGCGAAATTAGGAAAAAGTTTTACTCGTACATTGCACTTTTATAATAAATAATAATTCAGTCGAAAAATTCTAGATTATAAATTTAATTGAGAATATTTGACAATATTTAAAGAAATTCAAGCACGTTGAGTTTTCATGCAGATTGCTATACTGACTTGTATATTAAATTTAATACACATGTATGCTAAATTCACTAAAGTTTAGACCAATTTATGTTACATTTCAGTAGGGGTAGTGCATATTTGCTTTACACACATGTATATTAAATCTCGTACAGATTTTTCTAGCAGTGTATTAATTAGTACACAGGCGGCAAAATTATACACAGTGTGAAATATTATGTATTATTTTTCATTTGTTTTACACATTTTTTGTATAATAGAAATAAAATGTACACACTATTTTTCTAACACTGTCTAAACTATATATAATTTGTCCGCCTAGGTATCATACATATTCAGGACCACATTGAACTTAATATTAAACGCTTCAATTTCCTAACTTTTCAAGTAAAAATATTGCAATCTTTAAAAATAGATTAATTTTCAACAAAAAAGATATGAATTTTCAACAAAGAGGAATAATTTTCTACCGAAAAAGACGAATTTTCAATAAAATATATGAATTTTTGACAGCATAAATGAATTTTCAACCAAAAAAGGTCCAGTTTTAATCGAAAATACAATAAGTTAATTTTCAGTTAAGAAAATTAGTTTTCAACCAACAAAAAATGAATTTTCAACATAATATTTTAATTTTTTACTAAAGAGATGAATTTTTTAACAAAATAATGTTCTCTTAACAAAGTAATTCAAATTTCAACCAAGTAGTTGTATTTTCAAGGAAACAGGTGAATTTGCAGCAAAGAAGATTAATTTTCTACCAAAAAAGACGAATTATTAACAATCTACATAAATTATCTATATAAAAGGTCAATTTTTAACCAAAAGTGGAATAGTTCAGTTTTTAGTTAATAAAATTAATTTCGTACCAAGAAGGATGAATTTTCAAAGAACAAAAAAATTAAGTTTAAACTAAATAGTAGAACTTTCGAACTACAGAAACGAATTTTCAACAAAATTATAGAATTTTTAACCAAATAGTTAAATTTTCGAACTGAGAAAATCAATTTTCAACGAAGAAATTAAATTTTAGAGAAATATTTGAATCCTCACCCAAAGTAAATAAAAAATTTTCAACCATACAGTGAATTTGTAACCAAAGGAGATTAAATTTCTACAAAAAAAAAGAAGAAATTTTCAACCAAGAAAGATAAATTAACAATTAGCTGAGATTTCAACAACAAAATAATTGTAAGCCAAGCAGTTGCATTTAGTACCAAATGGTACTGCTAAAGAAAACAGTACTGTTATCGAAACTGAATAGTTAAATTTCCAATCAAATGATTGAATTGAATTTGATTTGATGATTGAGTTGAAATTTCAAGAAAATAATTAAATTTTTAACGAAACAATAAAACTGTACACCATAAAAAGATTAAATCTGAACCAAAAAAATAAACTTTTAATCAAGAAATATTTGTTTTTTCTTATTGGGCTATATTAATTCAGTTCTTATTTAAGCCAAAAAAGCCTAGGAAAAGGTGAAGGTAAAGTCTGATATTGAATAGAATTTTCACAGTAATACGAGATGACACATTTTAAATGTAGATGAATTTCACTTTTGTATTAAATTAAGCAAATCACTTAATTTCAACCAGACACGGAGAAAAAGATATTGCACAATGATATCGCAACACCTCTGTATTGAAATAAAGCGCAGTATGATACGTGCAAGCAGGTTCTGGAGCTTTTTAGGATATTATAATGCACTATCATCACTTGGCTACTACTAGAACCCTCATATAATTAATATAATAAAATAATAATACAATGTAAAATCTTGCAATGTACGATATCACGATTTTACGATATTATAATATGATAATTACGATATATAGCGCAGGAATTACGGTATATATTGCAATTCTTGCGTACGTGAAATGTGATGCGGCGATGCGCAAACACTTAACGGATTTTGGCGATTTTAGAAGAGTACCCAAGAGATCAGCTAATGGTAGCCAATATGGCGTCGATAGCGCGGGATAGTATCGATCAAAACTGAGCTCATGGTAGTCGTTTCGTCAACGTTTTCTATTTTGATATATGTACTCAGATCTATAACGGATTTCGATTATAAATAGAATAATCGTACATATGTGATAAAAAAAGATATAGAAAAGGATTGAAGATTCACGTTGTGTACCTAATAACTGAACGATAGCGCATGAATTTTATGAATTTCAATAATGAGCTGACTTAAATTAACCTATAAGTTGGCACGGGTTGATGGAAAATCAACAATCTTTCTGTCTTAAATTAACCTATAAAGTACATTTTAAGTACATAAGACAGTTGACTTTCAACCAAGCGCGTTACTTAAAATCATTTTAGAATGAATCATCAGTTGACTTTCAACTGGCGAATGATTCTTTTGGTTACATCTGAAAGTCAACCGCCTTTTTCTACTGAAATTCAGATTCTTGTATTACTGTGTTTATATCGCAGATTAATATAGATTTCATACATTGATTAATTACATTTGTTCGACCAAATCTAAAATAAGATAGATTAAAGTGACTCAAGCGGCCTTTTCATGAAAAAAGGATAACTTGAAAAAAAATGACTATTATTTTCTTAAGTGATTGTTTGTCAGCCCTGTAAATATTGTATATGTGTACATTTTTCAGAATAAATCACGGATGAGACGTGTGCCGCCGCGTCTGATTCAATAAAAATATAATCGTACTTATTTTCAGTGACCCTAAAGTCAAATTCTTATCAATAATATCCAAGAATTTGACTAATCCCTGATAAATAATTCATAAGGCACCAAATATTTGACAACATCCGTTTCTTTGAAAGAAAATGTCTGAGATCTCTTTTCGTTTACTGAAAGGCTAGTTTTCGTAAAGAATGCAATAAAAATCTACCTGTCTTTAATAAATTCGGATATTTTTGTATGTCCCGGCGTCAAAACGTGACTTCATCCTAGTCTTTGGGATCAATACATCTACCGTGGATGAGCATTGAGCAGCTTATGGGTTCTGCTATACTCTATAGTCTATTCAATAGGATGGAATACTCAATAACCGTAAAACACCATGACATAGTTTTGACTGCTTGCTCGAGTTCGTAAAACTGCTCGCCCTAGCAATATAAAGTCATCGTTTTATGTACCATAAAATCTTGTAGCGTTTTACCCGGACACGCTCGTTTCCATCAACGAAAAACGAGCTGCCATTCTCCCGCACAACTGGTTCGCTCTTAAGTTTATGGCATTTCATTTAATGCGCCTACGATCAACTTCAAATATGGTCACACCCGCACGCGAATGCGAAGACAATGCGCTGACTCGACGAACAGCGGGACGTTAATACCGGAAGTCGAGGTTTGTTTTTATCAATCATTGGGTCACGTGTCCTTTTTAAAGACTTCGATAAAGACATCAGGGCCTTAGAGACATTCAAAGAAATTTCCTTTTGTGTTGAATGAATGTTTCTTGGCACAAGTGAAATTTCTTCTTCAATTAATTGTTATGAGGGTTTTCATTTGTCTCGAAAAAATCCTTTTTTAGCTAACATTATCCTTTTGTAACAAATTTGATCTAATCTTACAACAAAGCAATTCTGTTTGTGTAAAAAGGCTACCTTTGCTTCAAGACGTCTTTGTCTCTGAGCGCAAAGTCCATAAAGTACGCTACCAATTTTTAGCGACCACCCCCCCCCCCCCCCCCCCCAAAAAAAGAAAACGTTTCCGTTGGCTAAACAGAAGTTTTGAACAAAGCAAATCAGAGCAAATGAGAAGAACTTTAAACAAAACAGCTTAATTTTCGATCAACAAATATGACTTTAAGAAAATAATTGAATGTTCAACTTGCAAGATATGCATTTTAAACAAAAACGATTGTATTTTTTAACCAATTGTTGTATTTTTAAGTTAAAATTACGATTTCTTTAGAAGACAGCTGAATTTTCAACAAACAGGTTAATTTTCGACCAAGAAGGATAAACTTCCGACCAAGAAATGTGTTTTTTCTACGATTAAAGATGAGTTTTCAATCATAAATGACGATTTTTGAATAAAACAGTTGAATCTGCGACGAAAAAAGATGACTGATTTTGTAACCAGCAAAAAAGAATTTCCATCAAGAAAATTAATTTTGTACCAAAAAAAATACTTAAAAAAAACATTAATTGTCAACAAAAAAGTTAACTTTTAATCAAGACAGATCATTTTCAACCAAAAACGTAATCGTTAAATTTTTAGTTTAAAAAACTATATCATTTATATGATTTTATTGAATCTCAAAGGATTTTGAGAGTTTTTAAAGATTGCTAGAGATTTGAATGGTTGTTTAAATAACTTTAATAAATAATTTTTATTTAATTTGTAATCAAGGGATTTCAAATAATTTCTGAAGAACTTTACGGAATAAATGGAATATTTTATTTCCAGGGGTTTCTAATGATTTCAACAATTTCAAGGGAGATGAAGGAATTAAAAAGATTTTAAGTTATTTCAGATGATTGCAAAGAAGTGGTATCATTTTCAGTAATTTAAAATTTAAATCGTTTCTCGTTATTAAAAGTTAAACTTGTATAGGCATTAAGGTTCTCACTTTGGAAAGCGTACAATAAATTGAGTTCTAAGGAATAATAAAGAAAGTATACGAATAAATTTATGACACAAAAAATACTGCAAGATGTGGACGCCTCGATTTTATTAAAAATTAAAGAAATGTAGGCTAATGACTGAAAATAGGGCACAGATTTTGAAAATAGGGAACTTAAACATCCAAAATTGGCAAAGATCAATTGTAGAAGAATTCTAAAGTATCGATTTAATTTAAATTTCTAATGAAAGGAAGGTTTCTTTCTGATGTACGAAACGATAATTAGAATACTTCCTCTTGGTTAATTAAAACAAAACATCATGAAGAGATTTCTATTATTTTTGTACAAAGAGTATGTCGGATCATTTCGATCACTTTGATTTATGGCTAGTAGTCGCTTCGATAGGTTCGTGTAAGAATTGTGGGTTAGGGCAAGATTAATATCATATTGCGAGCTCATCTACACTCAACATCTCTGGACTACTGCCTACTCTTCTCGAATCTACAATTTTACTCTACACGATATAAAATCGATGCGGTAATTATTGGAAAGTCTTTCAGGGTGTAATAAGGTTATGAACACGTGAAGAAAAAAAACAGACTTCACAGACCGAAATGCTGTCAAAAGAGGGAAAATATGGCGATTTTAGAAAAAAATAGGGGAATAATAGTCTCGTCAATTTTTCAAACTAAAATTAACATAGGTATTATACTAAATTCTATATGAAACGCTTTAAAGTGACAAGATTTCATGTCGAAATAAATTGCATTTTCATCAAAATCATTGAATCTTCAACCAACAAAACACAAGTTTTCAACAAAAAAGTTCAATATTTAACCAAAGAGATGAATCTTCAAGCGAAAAAAATGAATTTTTAACAAAATACTTCAAAGTCCAACGAAGCAGTTGAGTTTCCAACTAACAAGGAGAATTTTCAATATAAGATTAATATTTTACCAACAAATACGAATTTTCATAAAAAATAATTAACTTTCAACAAAATAGCTCAATTTTCAATAGGAGAGATAAAACTTAAAAAAAAATGAATTTAAAAAAAAACGGTGAACTTTGTAAATTAGTTGAATTTTCAACAAAACAAGTGGATTTTCAACAGAGAAGATTAATTTTCTACCTATAAATATGAATTCTCAACAAAGTACATTAATTATTAACAACATACATGAATTTTCAACCAAAAAAGGTCCAGTTTTAATAAAAAAATGAAATAGGTTCATTTTCAGTTTAAAAAATTAATTTTGAACCAAAGAATAATGAAGTTTTAACAAAATATTCCAATTCCAAACCAACAAAGACGAGTTTTTTGCAACATACATGCATTTTCTACTTAAAGATATCAAATTTTAACAAAAAATGAAATAATTAAATTTTCAGTTAATAAAGTATTAATTTTTAAAACACAAAAAAAAACAAATTTTTAACAAAATAGTTAAATTTATTACCAAAGAGATGAATCTTTAACCAAAAAATGAATTTTTAATAAAGTAGTTTAACTTTTTACCAAGTAGTTGAATTTTGAACCAAGAAATTTGAATTTTCACCCAAATAGATAAATTTTCAAACTAAAACAAAACATTGAATTTTCAAACTGAAAAGTTGCTTTTTCAACGAAAATGTTCATTTTCAATCTAAAACGACGAGTGTTCTATCCAAAAAGACAAACATTCAGCAAAACAATTCGATTTTCGACCGAGAAAGATAAATTTTTCATAAAATAGTTGAATTTGCAACCAAATAGAAGAGATTTTAACTAAAGGTAATGAAATCTGATCGAAAAATATAGTACAAAAAAGAATTCAAAGAATTTACTTTCAAGCAAAAATAGTTAGGTTTCCCAATGAGGTTCTATTAATTCAGTTCACATTTAACAAGAAACGCAGAAAAGAGGAAAAAGGAGACATTTATCGATAACGGGAGTAAAAGAGCAAGAGTGCAAGTCTGCAAACAATTTTACGTATAAAAATGCAGACTTCTTTATCGGATATAAATAATCAAATTGATTTCGAAAAATGAAAGACATCTTACCCTGACATTGAATTCGGGCATGTGCACATCATGAAGGATTCCCTGAAACAAGACAATAAAAGTATCCATTATAATATGTTAAAAATGTGCCTGTTTTATAATTGATAGTAATAAAAAGAGCCTCGTAATTTGAAATCATTATCACGACACTTTCCCTCTCGAAGGCTAAAGAGAAGAAACATTTACGTGTACCCACTAAAGCGGAGAAATCCGAGAAAACATGTTTGATATTTTTTTCTAAAGGAAGATCGTCCGTAGCTTATTAGACTCTCAAGGCTATGTATGTAAATGAAAATGAAAATGTAAGCGAATAACATAGGCGCTGTAGTAAGGGACTATGTTTGATAGTTTAAATGAATCGCCGTGATTACTAAATGCACGGTGAACATGTTCAGCGTTCAGATGATGGTGCTCATAAATGTCTTGCAGTGTTGTGATCATTTCAGAGCATCCGTTTCTTCATTAACTCTTTCTGACTATTTATTGGTTTTAAGTGTTTTTTAATTTTCTCCTCATTTATTACATTGCCTTACAATTCATCAATCTACATTATATTATAAATCCCGAAAAATTATTATTATAATA
>NC_046663.1:71633942-71640376 GCF_010883055.1 Belonocnema kinseyi
ATAAGTCCCGAAAAATTGGTAGAGCTTAGAAAAGAGGATGGACAACTTGCAAATTTACGAAAAATATTTGACTACTCATCCCGAATTTTCGGGACGATGAGACACTTTGATATTTATTAATAAAACTTTAGTGATACCAAGTAGGGATATCTAAATTTCAAAGTCTAGAAGCTTTGGAGAATCCACCTTATAAAATATTTTCCAAAGAGACAGCAAAATATATTTGTTATTCGAAAAACGTTTTGGTCATACAAAAACTTTTTCTCATATTTTTAGGATTTAAAGCATTTAAAGTTAAACTGATAGTATCTTGAAATGCTTTCAATCCTAAACCAAGATTTTTAAACCAAAAAATAACTTTACATGCAGCAAAGATGGAGTAAAATAAAAGTCTGATTTTCTCTTAAACGGAACCGGAATTTAAGATTCGATCAGACGTCGAACCCATTTTTCTTGGATCATGATAATACTGTATCCTTCGTATTCGTACCGACTTTTTTTTGATCCAATGCTATTTTTTCTATGTAGTATAAACGTTGAACAATAATAAGAAAATAGTGACATGCAAATGTTTCAATTTTATATAGAGTTGACAATTTGTGATCTTGTTTAACATATTTATACAATATACAATTATACATATTCCATAGAAACGCGTGAAAACCTTTAAAATCTCTAGAATACGCAAAGAAATTTGAAATCATTTAAGAACCCCTAAAATCGATGGTGATCCTCTGAGATTCCTGGGAAACTTGCCAATCTTTTTAAGTTTTTTTGAAATCTTTAAAATTCCTTTAAAAAAGTAGAAACACCTTCAAATCTTACCATTTACCTTGAAATCATTTAAATATATCATATATATCTTGAACACTTTTTTAAAACTTTTTAAGATTTTCAGAAATCATACGAAATCCCTTGGAAACCCTTAAAAATATTTAAATTTCGTTAAACTGTTTGGATTTTTCCAAAAACACCATTAAATTTTTTAAATCCTTTGAAATTCCTTAAATCTTATGAAAACTCAAGTAATCCTACAGAAATCAAATAAAATCGAGTGAAAAACTCCCCCATTTTTTAAGGATCTTCACTCTGTATAGTCCACTTCCAAATTGAAGTTATGTTATTTGTTTTATAAAATCGACGAAAATAGACCCAATGTCAATTACTGTACATTTTAAAGAAAAAATCTAAGCGTGCTTCATAAGAAAAACTGCTCAGGTTAAAGTTTGTATTCTACAAAAGCTATATGGACTTTTGTGTTTGGCTTCAAGTTTAGGTAAAAGCAGAAAATCGTATCCAATTCTAATGATCAAAAGTTAGTTTTATTTCTTTGAAGATTCTTTACAATTCTGTTTCGTTGGGTTTGATTAAAATTAATATTTAGGAACAAATTTCTTTAATGGAATCCAAAAAAAGACAAGATTATAACAAATCTTTCAAGGAATAAAGTCAGCTCTTGATCATTAAGGGTTGGATACCAAATCCAGCGTTTACCCGAAATTGAAGGCAAATCACAAAAATCGATATCAAATTTGTTAACTATATAATTTTAAAAAAAATCGTTTTAAATACCTCTTGAAATTTTTTTCCCCTGTAAATCTTCGGAAATTCGCATAAATCCTTTGAAATTTCTATACGAGAGTTAAAATTCCCTTCCGTTCAATCTACTTCCTTAAGTTCTCTAGAAATTGTTGGAAACACTGAAAAATCTCTTGACATCTTTGAAATCCTTTCAAAATTCCTGGAAATTTTTGAAATTTTGTAAAATATCCTAAAAGCTTTTAAATCCCTTGGGATTATTTAAATCTTTGAAGTCTTTGGAGAAACTCAAAAATAATGTAGGTCTGGTAAAATCCATACAAATCTCTTGAAATACTTTTAATTCCTGCAAATTACTTTGAAATTTGTCATATTTCTGAATATTTCTTCACACATTTTGAAATTCCTTGATATATTTTGAAATTTTGGTTTTTGAGATGGCGGATATGTTATTTTAACCAATCAGCGAAGAAGTTTGAAAATATTTAAAAAATAAGAGTGAATAAATAAATTAACGAGCAATTTGAGAAAATAGTAGCAGCAACAGTCTAATTTTTAAAAATAGTAATAAATATATGCATCCTTAAAAAAAAATCTAGAAAGTGTCAATAGTGTCGTGAGTCCGAAGTCAGACAAATTGATCAAACTTGAAGTTATTCTTGCGTTGCAAAGTACTAAATAAAATATTAAATAAGAATTTAAAAATATCTTAAGGTTCAAAATTGGTATTTTTTTCTATTTTTCACGTTTCGTGGTAGTATTTAAGGTTGAAAAAGACAATTCTTTTATAGGCATGCTGTCCACACACATATGTCCTTATGTCGCAACCAAAAGCCATCGAAACGGTCGTAAGCGTTTGCGCGAAGAGGCACGTATATAAACGTGTTTGCCCGCGAAGTACGAAGAGGAGCGGTGGCTAGGTCACGGTCAGGGCGATGCCCTCACCTCTCCAAGGAAATACTACTACTCGTCGTCACCACTGCCCCCACTCCCTTTACCCTCCCCCCTCCAACCCACCAAGCCCTTTACCAACCACGAAGCGTTCTCTCTAATGCAGTAGACTCCGCGTGCATCCCCCCTATGGCGAAGTCCCAACGCGGATGCAACCTTCGATCAAGAGATGTGTAAACATTGCTAATAAACAAAACGAAAAAGAGTGATTATATTCAAATTGGGTAGAAATAAAAATTTCCAAGTTAAGTTTTTCGAATCCTGAAACCAAAATTTAGAATAAAAAAAACTAAAAGAAAGTGCACAAACTAAATTACAGCTCTTACAGAGTGACTGCGAAAAAACATTTTCAGAATTCCCTGACTTTTCCCCGACTAATTATTCATTTTCCCTGACCACTAATATTAAAAAAAATTCATAATATAGAATCTTTTATAACTGGAATAAAACAATTATAAAGCCCAAAAGAATTTAGTTTGGTATTATAATTTTGAATCGTTTTCATGCTCTGATTTCGTTGCACAAAATTATTTATAAGAAAGTAGATTTCATTTCAATCTTACATAAAAAATGTAATTAAAATAAATTATTTATTATTCTCAGGACTGCCACAGACTAATTTACTTAAAGAAAAGGAAAAAGTGAAAAATTTAAACCAAAATAATAACCCAGGCGGAAAAATAATGTGAAAGTAATGTGAATGTTTTTTTAAATTTAAAATAATTCGATTAGCTTCATAAGAATCCCAGGTGAATGCAAACCAATGTAGGATCATTCGAAAGAATTCAAAGGAATTGGAAAAAAATTCCAGTGATTTCAGAAAAACTGGAGTGACCTTATCGCAGCGATTCTCAAATTAGTGCCGCCGGCAGGGGGATGCTACCCCGGGTCGGGCAGCCCCCGAGGGGGAAGCCAGCCCGGGCCTAGCCACTCGGCAGCCCCCCCCCCCCCGCTATAAGGACCTTTCATTGTCATTAGATTTAAAGCTGTTTCAGTAACTAAAATCCTAAAGACATGGCTCAATTCAATTCTAATTATCTGAATCGTTTTCCTGGTGTAATTTTAAGAAAATGAAAAAAAAGTTCATGAAAATAGGTTCACATTTCGAGTAATTAAGCATATCTTTAAGTACATGCAAAATTACAAGAACTGTCAACTGGCATTGAAGATATTAACCGATTTTCATCAATTTTATTTTCATTTGCTTAAAATTAGATTAGGAAATTGATTCAACTAATTAAAATTTAATTTATTAATATTTTTACATATTTTCATTTTTCTCAGCCGGTTCTAATTCTCTCGCGTGAAGCATGCAACCTCCCACATGCCCGACAGTCAAGTATCCCCTTTGGGTTCTAGTAGGGAAAAAAATATTAGGGTGGCGGCTCTGCCCCTCCCTGAAAATGCAAAAAAAGTTTGGGAAACGCTGCCTTAGAGGTCCTGTAAAAACGTCCCATATCCTCTGAGATTCTAGGAATGTATTTACAGCCGCATGGCAGTTTTTTTCAAGTCCTTGGAAATGCCTTGGAATCCTTAAAATATTATATTATTTATTGCAAATCTTTTGGAGTACCTTCAAATGATTTAAATCAATTAAAAATTCCTTGAAATCTTTTAAAAACCACAAAAAATCTTCCAAATATTTTGAAATCTTTTAAAATCACTTGAAACTTTTTAAAGCTCTTAAGAATGCCTTGGAATATTTTTAAATGTCCAAATATATTTATAATCCTTATTTGAAATATCCCTTCAAGTGATTGAACTCAATTGAAAATTTCCTAAAATATTTTCACTTTAACAGTATAGTTATTTTTAGCCCGTGTCTAGGTTCACCGAAATTCAGTAAGAAGAAATATTTTCTTTGAGCCTCAGAGAAGCTCGAAATGAGGACTGGGTTCGCCGAAATTCGGTGACAGTAGACAGAATATTTTTGGTATCCCTACGCACTTTGCTTTTCTAATGATTGGAAGACATACTTTCTAAAATACACTCCAGAGTAATACAAGATGATGAATTTTAAATGTAGTTGAATTTCATTTTTGCATTAAATTAAGTAAGTCGCTTAATTTCAACCAGAAATGGAATTTAAGTGCAGCATCTCCTATCTGATTATACGAGTAATATGATGATTAACTGACAGGTATGTTGAGTTTAGGATGATTTTCATTCGCGCGCTCTAAAATTCAATTTGTGCTGTCAGAAAGGCGTGCGCGAAATGTGATTCGGCGATGCGCAAACACTTAACGGATTTTGGCGATTTTAGAAGAGTACCCAAGTAGGTAGGGCCGCCACGCTCCAATTTTTTTCATACTACTTAAACCGAAGGGGGGACACTTGACAGCCTGTGATGCGGGCATGTGCTGGCTTGTCGCGCTCGACCTTCCATTATAGGAAAATTAGAGCCGATTAGGAAAAGTGGAAAATTTAGTTAAATATTCATTAGCGAATTTTAATAGGAAGCGTTAAATTTTTTGGACTATGACGAGAACACTAGAAAAAGATAGAAAGAAATCGGTTAATAACTTCAATAGTTATTGCACTTTTGTTACGCTGCAAAGTAGTCCAGTAATATATTTTCTTGGACAAATTTAGTGAAAATATTAACCGATTTTTATGAACTTTTTTCCATAATTCTAAAATTATATCACGAAATTGATTCAGCTCATTTAAATTTAATTGTGTCATACTTTGATAATTTCAGTTATTGTAACAGGTCTCAATCTCAGAACAATGAAAGGCATTCATGCTAGGTCAAAAAAAATTGTCCCATGCTCACAGCGGGGACCCTGGCCCGGCCCGGGGTGGCATCCCCCTACCATTATGAATATAATAATCGTTTATATGTGATAAAAAAAAGTATAAAAAAGGATTTAAGATTTACGTTCTTTACCTGGTATTTCAACAATCAGCTGACTTAAATTAACCTATAAGTTTCATTTTAGACGCACGCGTTGACGGACAGTCAACAATCATTCTGTCTTAAATTAACCTATAAAGTACATTTTACGTACATAAAGCAGTTGACTTTCAACCAAGCGCGTTACTTAAAGTCATGTTATAATCATCAGTTGACTATCAAATTGGGAATGATCCTTCTGGTTACATCTGAAAGTCAAACGCCTTTCTCTACTGAATTTCAGATTCTTGTATTACTGTGTTTATTTTGAAGTTAATTACCAATGATGTAAAGAATTCTGGAAAAATTAACATCAGTTGTTAATAGATTTAGTCGTAGAAGGTATGAATAATTATATACGAAGAGATGAGCAAAAAATGCAATTCTCGAAAGATTTGAGGTGAGGGTAACAGCGCAGGTTTACTAAACTTTCACTCGTTAGGGGATTTTAACCGATGATAGTAAGAAGTTGTAACTCTTGGGGAACAAAATTCAAGCATTTTACCAAATGAGCCATATGCTATCTTCTTATTTCCTCTGATTAAAAATGATAGGAAAGTTCGGTTAATTATATTTAAATCCTTTTTAGAAAACTAGAAAAAGCCCAACAGAGAAAGGTTTCTTCTTCGAAATAATTCAAATTTGACAGTATCCAACACTCGAAACAATTAAATAATTGATGGAGCTAAAAATGTAAATCACAGAACTTTAAAAGCATATAAATCTTAATAAATTTGATCCTAAGATGCAAGACTTCAGCTAATAGTCAAAGTATGTGAATATATATTTAAAAATTGATGAATTGTGGATGTCCGAGTGAAGAAATTGGTATTTTAATAGCTCGACAATAAAATATAATATAATATAACTGTATATTTTGCCAGGGGTTTTCATCATTTAAATCGACCTTAAGAGAGTGGCATTAGGCATATACGTAGACCTAATAAATTACAATCACGCCAATATAAATCGGTATAAGACTTATCTTGGAGCGATCAGTCGCTCTTATATTATTATCTTGCCATATGTTTTATGGTCTTGGATGTGC
>NC_046663.1:71640476-71658769 GCF_010883055.1 Belonocnema kinseyi
CGGAAATCGCCCACGCAAGGTCTACATTTTGACCGCGAAATCTTGTGAAAGCAAACCTTTATCTGATTTCCAAGAGTCATGGTTCTCAATCCTATATTGATTCCACTTGCCATGATCAGCAATCACCAGATTTATTTTTTGGTTAATCTAATTTTTATCTTAAAAAAAATATATATTTGAAAACAAAATTGCTCGCTTTTAGGCCAATACAAAACTGTGATGCCTCAATAATTATGGAAGCTTACTGATAAACGATGGAAGATCTTCTACAAATATATGAACTTTAGCATTCAGTTTAGCTAACTATTAGTTTTTAAGACAAAGATCATGAATTAATTCATTCCTTAATTAATTACGTAAGAATGAAACGAATAATTATGCGAGAATAGGTCAATGGTGAATAAACAAAAAAGTTTCGATTAGCTTCTTTCCTTTCATTAAATAACAAATAATCAAAGGAATGATCTGCGTCAGTGTGTCTGCACAATAGATGATTTTAAATTCCTCCTTATTCCCCGAGTTTAAAAAAATTATAATTTACAAATATAGTAACTTGCTTCCTTGAAAATTTGGAAGACGGAAGTGTCACATTGTTCCGAAATCAAGTTTTTTTAAATTATCTTATTCCAAATTTCAATAAATATTCTTGTTCAAAGTTACCGCTCCATGTAAAAGATTCCTTGTTTTAAGTCAAGTTATGTTTATTTACGGAAACTCCGTATCCTAAAGGAAAAATTATAATTTTTACTCAAATTTCCTGCTCTAAAGTGAACCTAAAATAAAAATAAAAATTAGTTATGAAATTCCATATTCAAAGGTAAAAATTTTAATTCTTTACGGGAATTTCCTGTAACAATTGTAAAAACTATAATTCTTTACTCAAATCCCCTGTCCAGCTGAGAATGATAATTATTTTAGAAAAATAACTGTTAAAAAACAGAATTCAAATTATTTTAGAAATTCCCTGCTCCAAGTAGGAATTATTATTTTTCACAAATTGCCTGTTCCAACTCAAAATTAGAGCAATAAAATTTACGAAACCACCGATAAACGAAATTTCCCGTAATTTCCAGATTTTTCGGTCAGGGAAACAACCTGTGCGTGCGGAGCAAATGGATGTTCACATGTAGATGTTGAAAGTTTAACATAGAACAACAAAACGTATGTATGTAAAGTCATTGCCTGAGTGCAGAAAAACGCCATCTATCTACCGGCCACTTGTTGAAACTTACAGCCAATTTCATGAAAAAAGCTATCGACATCTTTCATTCACATGATGAAGCTTACAATAAATGTTTCGTGAACTCTCTGCAAGAGCCATAAAGCTGTAGGAAGTACTCCCACAGATCCGAGAGTGGCCGAGTGTAACCGAATAATTTGGCGCTAAATTTGAATGGCACTTGTCTCTCAGACAATCTCGGCTCTCGCAGATATTCCACTCAAAAGTCACGGAAAATCCTGCCTCCTCATCAATATTAAATAAAAAGCTGCCACATTTTTAACAGTTGAATGGTTGCCTTATAGTTAGACATGAAATATGTCAACCCTAAATATCTAGATATCAAGTTTGAAAATCGATTTTCTCCCTGTATCAATATTGGAAAAAACGTATACCTGGCAAGGTGAATTCCTGACTTACGGCGAAACAAAGTAGCCTATAAAGTATGGTGAATCGCAATGGGCGATGATGGAGTTATCGCAAGGGATAATCGCGACCGGGCGGTCGACACTGCTTCTTCAACGAAGCCCTACAGGAGTGTTGCAGTAATGTATTTATCGCTCACGCTACGTTAATTGCATCGCGTGAAAGTGGGGCATACACCTAATCGCCCATCGCTTTCTGTCCCCGCAAGGGATCATTCAAATTTCTTCGCCTTCCGTTTTTTTAATTCCCTTTTGAAACTTAATCTAGTTTTAATTTCGAAAGTTACGAGTAGCTAAAGTAGAATGCTTTCCATTCAACTGCCAGACATTATTTTTCAAATTGGAAACATTAGCATCATTTGATCTTAAATATAGAATGCGCTTGAGAATTTATGGAAGTTATGGGTTTATGTGCTCGCATGAACCTGTAAATTATTAATTAAAATAAAATGGAATTCAGGCAATCTACAATCCGAACCAAGCCCAGTCTATTTTTTATTTAGAAGCAGGAATAAATTAAAAATCTGATTGTCAACGTTTCGCCCTATTCGAGATCGCATGAAGTTCAGACTTTGTGAGATGCAATATTGAAAACAATTTAATTATTAAAATAAAATAAAAACGTCACGATGAAAATATTTAAATTTCCAACAGTTCATCTTGGAGGACCAAGTAAAATAACGTTAGGTATCGTACATGTATTGGATATGTTAGCCAATTCTTCACAGTTTGCACCAAATCGTTAAGAATCAATACAAAATCGGAAAGAAAAACTTCTGCTTATAATATAGTCTTCATATTTCGTAAACTGGGTTTTGCAGATACAGAAAAAAAATAAGTGTATACTTTTTATTTACGAAACACACATACAGCCTACACTATTCAACCGATTGATTAAAATTTTTCAAGATAAGTCTGTTTCAAGGATTCCATCATCAATTTTTCAGGAATTTCAGATTCTTTGATTAATATTTTTCCGGATTTATTACATTTAATAAGCAAAATCTATTTTTTTACTTATTAGACTGTTTGCATTATTCAACCGATTGATACACACATGCAATGATAAGCCTGTGGAATTAAATTTTTAATCTGTTATTCAAGAATTTTGGGTTCGTTAATTATTTTTCGAGTTTTAGTCCTTTCAGGCAATAAAATTTATATTTCTTATTTATCACATATCCGTGCAGAAATCGCCCGATTTCAAACGTAATACCGACCTGGCCTCGATCAGATTTCCCGATCTGGCCCTGATCGGTAGAACTCTGTCTGGCGGGCGTCTGTCTGGCCGTCCGTCCGTAAACACGATAGTTCTCGAAAAAATGAACGAATCAAATCCATTTTTGGCACACTTTTTCTAGGTCCTAAAAGAAAGAACGAGTTCGTTAACCAGCGATTTTTGATAAAAAATCAAAAAGTGAGCACATTTTGAATATTTTTGAGACCACTTTTTTCTGAATTTAAAAATTCTATGTACGGATATTTATAGTATTGCAAAGAACAAACAACTTATCCTTATGACTTTTTTCGATAAAAAGAAAATTCTCAGAGTTATAGCATTTTCAAAATTTTTTTAATCAACCGAAAATCAAAATTTGAAGCCGAAAAACGCACGATATGAAAAAAAGTCAAGAGAATAAAAACATTTCTTTTTAAAATCCCTACAAGATTATCATAACCAATTTTTGGATTTTCTTCAAAAATCGAAAATTCAAATTTTTATTGCACAAAAAATAATGGAAAATAAAAAATTCCATTTTGTGGACAAACTATGTAGGATACAAAAAAAGATGAATTAACAAAAATGGTCATCCCAAAAAAGATCTACAATTTCGTTAAGAATCACTTCTCGATAGGACGTGTAGTTTTTGTTACGAAAGTTACGAGAAAAAAATCCAACCAAACCTGTTTACAAATGTCTGTCGGAAATCGAGCGCGCAGCGCGAGTGTCACGATGAGAATCTGTACCTCAAAGCCTATAGAGCTTTGAGAAACTTAATCTTTGACTATACTTAATTAAGTAGACAATTCAGATTATGAAGACGCATATAAACACTACCATCTAAAAGAGATCTTTTTGATAAAGTTTTTTTCAAGCATTCCAAATGCAAAGAATAAATATCCGAGCGCGAAGCGCGAGGTGTAATTATGTTCGAGCGCGAAGCGCGACGTAACCTATTATCGAGCGCGAAGCGGGAGATTCAACCGTCGCGCGCGAGCAATGATTCAAAATGCATAAGGCGAGTAAGCCACGTGTTCGGAGGAACCAAACACCAGCCAGTATACCTCGAAACCTGTGCGAGGAAGATGGGAGTAAATAATTACACTCTGCGGGCTCATTGAAACCTAACCACAAATAAATTAATAATTAATTAAATTGTTTCAGGTAAAATTAGTATATTTACCATGAGATGAGTCAAATATTATTATATGATGAAATTTATCAAGTTATTTTGTTTTCAATTATTATTTAAGAACTCAAGGTTTTTCGATTTAATGTAGAGTTAGAATTATCAAATCTATTGGCAATAAATGGATTGCAGTATGCATAGAATTATAATGTTTTTAGATTATGAGGATAAAATATGTGATACAATCGATTATGTTATTGAAACTTTGATTCTGTATTAATAATAAATTCATTTCAGAAATACTTTAAGGACAAATTTTCATAACATGAATATCATAATCAAGTAGTGCAATCAAAATGCAAAATGCCAATTGTGTAGGGATTCCAATAAGGGCTAGTTACTCAACTGCACATGCGTCGAATTCGGCATCTAATTAGTTTCGCGCGAAGTTTAAAATGCTAAACAAAGTTATTATTCCTTTTTATTATAAAGAATGACGTTTTAACTTATAAAAAAGTTCATTACGTCAAAGTTAACTAATAATAATAAAAATTAATTAAATATATATTCTGTAAATAATATTTAAAACAACCAGAATTAATTATTTCAAAAAATTGCATTTTTTTTATTAAAGTAGTTTGTCCATATTTCTTCTTAACAGACTTGAAGAAATAAAACGATCTAATAATTGATAGCTCAATTTTTTAACGAAAATATTATCTACCACCTTCTCGAATTTTCAAGAAGCAATGCAATTGACAGAAAATTGAATTTATTAACAGTAAAATGTTAATAAATCGTAAATCAAAGGTTATTTCCCGATGATTTTCTTTGTAAGTATTCGAAAATGTCAAGTTGCAGGAAATCTTTTTGCGAAAAAACTTTTTCTAATTTGTTAAGAAGTTTTATAGACAAAACTTTTTTTCGAGAAATTAAAATTGTTATTTAAAATATTTCTAGTTATCATCCATTTTTTTCATAAAAAATAAACCTTTTTCTCGAAACTGTTACCATCTACAATAGTCTTACGTTTCTCAAATGTATAATTAAATTTTGTAGTCTGAAACCTCTTCTTTTCGTGCCTGTAGTACTTTAATTTTAACTTAAAATAACTTAATTGGAAATTCAAAATATTAAGGTGGCCTTCGAAAGGGGAGGACCATTCGATAGCTTCGAGTTTACATATATTATATGTCCATTCGTGAAACTCTAGAATGGATTATAATGAGACTGATCGTGTACCGATCGGGTGTCCCGACCTGACCCCGATCTGGGCATGTGCTTCATCCGCGATCTGGCCCGGACCAGGATTCCCGATCGAAATTTCCGCACGGGCTATACTAATTAACGGATCAATACAAAATTTTAGAGATAAGTCCGACAAATGGAATTCATCCGTTTTTCAGGAAATTTTTATTCGTTGATTACCTGAACTTTTTTTGCATGTCATCATTGGAAAAAAGTTAACAAGAGCATATCTTAATAAATAAAAAATTAGTAATAATAATTTAAGTTTATCATTATAATTATAAAAAATAATACATAATAATAAAATAAATAAGACAAATAAAATAAATAAAAATATTAGACTGAACAAAACATGTGTAAAAAGACATTATATAATATTTTTAACATTGATTGTATGGATCACTTTTTGAATATAGGACTTGAAAGAGAGGTTCTCATACTTGTCAAGAATATTAATAATCCTTTACGATCGACAATAATGTGTTTACAGGGGTAATTTACGATCTTTACCTGAAAGATCGATCTCTTTTAGGGTGTGCCTAACTCACTCAATCACCTACGTCTAGGCTCTTAAAATCACATAAAGTCATACAACTATGATAATCTTCATTGAATATTACAATCTTGGTAATTCACCGTGTCGAGGTGTTCATACCTTTGGGGCAAAACTGCGAAGGCAGAGAGAATTTGTCGACCCTGATTTTCTGTGTAGCACAGTGATTGGTCACCCTGACAGACACCTGTATTATTACACACTTGATTTCCTCACGTGCACTATGATCAGGCAAGTATGTTATATCTTGTTTTAAAAAATAAATTACAAAATGTAAATATTACTAGAGTAAATATTAATATTACGCAAGGCCTGTAATTCCAGTTTGAAATTTGTAATAAAAGTAATATAATATAAGTCCAAATTGATGTAAGATTCCGTGCAGAAATCGCCCGACTTCATACTTAATACCGATCTGGCCCCGACCGGGATTCCCGATCTGGCCCTGATCTGTAGAATTCTGTGGCCCAGATTTGGGCCAGGCCAGGCCGATTTCCTACCGTAACGTCATCCCTATGCGCTCAGAGAATTAGTGCTGATTATTGTTTTTTGATAGTGCAGTGAAATTGAAATATTAATCGTTTATAATATTTTCTAAATGATTGAAAATGCCTAAGGCAAGTACGCCACGTGTTCGGAGGCACCGAACACTAACCAGTATACCTCGAAACCTGCGTGAGGAAAATGAAAGTAAGTAATTAAGCTCTGGGGCTAATTGAAATCTAACCTCAAATAAAGTGATCATCAATTAAATTATATTTTTTTAATCAATACGAATGAAATTATTATAGATGGAAATGTAAGTGATCCGGAAGTTAATACTATCCAACCCCTTCAATTGATGAATTTGGACGAAGCAGAAAATTTGGATCCACTTGAAAATGAATTTCCGGCTGATATCAACACAGTTTTAGGTAAAATAATTTTATCAGTGAAAAGTCAATCATTTTATCAACGTATTTATCATATTGTTTATATTATTTTGTAGTAGTTTATCCATTTATATTAATTTTTATTAATTTAATGTAGAGTTAAAATGATAAAATCTGTTATAAAATATGTTAACTAATAATAGTCAAAATAGGTAATCTCAAAAAATAGTGATCTTTTCATAATAGAATATGTGATAAAATCAAAAGTGCATTTCAGATTTTTTTAAATAGTAAATTCATTATGAAAACACATGAAGGACACCTTTTCATAACATGAATTTCAGAATCAAGAATCTGTTCCCCTCATTTGAGGCGCCCAGGTCTTCTTGGCTCGATCTGGCTTCATATTGAGGGCGTTCACTCGCGTAGCCTTATGAAGCTTGCGAGCAATTTTTCTAAACCCGTTCCCTAAACCCTTATAATATCAAAATACAAATCGATCAAGTGCTCTCAACAAGAGATCCTTACTTAACTGCGCATGCGTTACACTCGACGTCTAATTGGTTGCTAATTGCGCGCAGTTTAAAATGCTAAGATACATTATTTCTATTCTTTATCATAAATAATGGCATTAAAAAAAAATTAATTAAATACATATTCTGTACACAATCTAAAGGATAATTTTAATTCACAGAATATGTATTTGATTAATTTTTACTATTATCAAGATTCATTGATATCGATGTAATGGACATTTTTATAAGTCGAACTGTCTTTATTTATAATGAACAATAAAAATAATATTTTTTAGCATCTTAAACTGCGCGCGAATAGTAACTAACCAGATTCCGAGTGAGACGCATGTGTAGTAAAGCAAGAAGGTTTCGTTGGGAGCACTGCATAAATATTTATGAAAAAAGTATAATTTTTCCTGTGACTGCTAAACGTAAGTACGTAAAAATCCAATTTTTCTAATTCTGTCACCTTACTTTCTTTCCTGCACTTGGCTATTGTGGTTCTTGTATATTAACATCATCTTTTCTTCCACTTCCCTACCGTAAATACTTGCAACAATTAAACCCCTAATAATAATCTAATTTTCCGATACTTAACATTTATTTTCGAATCATCTTAATTTTTTCCAGGAAAATTCGATGAAAATCCAGAATCAGGTACTGATTCTGATACTGTAAATTAAAAAATTCGAACTCTAAAGCTGAAAATTTTTCCATTTGCAGTAACAAAAAGTAATGTGCCAATTAAAGCACTCAAAATTAAACTCTTACATTTTAAACTTTTAAAATTGAATGGTAAGAGTTTTTTAATAAAAAAATGTTGTATTCAATTGCTCAGTAATTTAAACGTGAAAAATGAAAGGCTCTAACACTTTTCAATTGAACAACTTCACATGAAATGCACATAAACTGCAAAATTTAGAATTTAAAAAAAAATGAGTTCAAAGAGTCAGATTCAATTCTAAACATATAAATTCACGTTATCATTTTCAAAGGTTTAAATTAAAGAATCAATTAATTTAAAAAAATTTTAAATTATATTATTCTTAACGATTTTAATCTAAATAAATTCACGTTATCATTTTCAAAGGTCTATGTTAAAAGAATCAGTGAACTTTAAATATTTTAAACTTATATTATTTTTAACAATTTCAAGCTAAATACGTTAAAAATTAAAAAATTTAATTTGTTTAACTTAATACTTCTTAAATTGGAAGTTACATTATTTTTATCCTAAATACTTTAAACATCCTTGTAAGACTTCAAAATTTTATATCAAAATCTTGAGAAATGTAGAAGTTGTTTTAAATTTATTCAACGTTAAACGTATTTAAAATTTATTTAGAATTTTTAAATATCTATTAAAATGAAAAGAAACTTCCCTATAACACTTAGAAACCCCTTGAAAATTAATGAAAATTCTTAAAATCTTCCACATTCTTTTTTAACAATCTTGGAAATCTTAAAATCTTTTTGAATATTATTTTTAAATAATATTCCAAACTGCAAAATTATTTTCAATTTTCCTACGAATCGTACCAAGAAGTTTTTATTCTTTTGAAACTTTTAAATTATTTGAAATTATTTCAAGCTTTAAATTAATTTTGAATCTTTTTAAAAAATCTAAATGCGTTTTAAAATAATTCAATTTTTTCTATGCAATTAATAAGTTTTCAATTGCTATTTGAACAACTAAATTCAACAATTTCACTCACAAATGTCGCATTTTTTTAAAAAAGAATCATCAAAATTGAAACGTTCGAAGTTTAAAAGCTCTTCTAAATTTTAACGATTCAAGGGTTTCTATGTTAAACAATTCAGTTTCAAATTGTTAATTTAAAAATATTTGGTTTCAATTAATTATTCTTAAATAAACCGTCAAATATTGCTACATATGAAATATTTGTTCTTTTTTCTTTAATTAAAAAATGTTTAATCGAATGCATCAAAAATTTATTATTTCAAACTGAAACAATATTTTTAATTTAAAGAAAGCCTTTAATTACAAATACATTATTATGAGTTATTTTTAATTAAAAAATAGTTTATAAAGTTTTAGGCAGACGTTTGCATTATTTAATGACTAAGATTATTGTTCCTTTTTAATACCTAAATTACATATTCATTTTAAAAATTATTTATTTATATTTACTCTTAATAAAATACAAATATTTTTTATACAAAATTCTCAACTTGAAACGGTTTTAATTTTTAGTTTATTAATTCTTCAAGACTGCATTTTGAAATTCTCTAAAATAAAAATAAAAACCTAAAATGAAAAATTTCTAAAGTAAACGATTTTTAAATTACGCATTGTGAGCTGAATAATGTCATCATTGAAATCGATAACAATTCAATTCATTATTTTAAAAAATTTTGAAATCAAACTTAGGCAAATTTGTTTTTCAAATATTTATAAAATTTCCGGTAAAAAAATAAAATCACTGTCGTTTCCCGGATTTTCTCTATTTCAACAAATTCCCAGCCATTTTCCGGTTTTCCAGTCCACCGGCCATCCTGAGAGTTTTATAATTTATTTCTTTTACTTTTTTTAGAAGCAGAAGCAGCGATCAATGATAATTCCATGAGCGATGAAAACACAGAAATAACAGAGGAAGCGGCTCTAAGTCATATTGGAACAATTATTGGAAATTCCAAAGATTGGGGTGGCCATTGAAAGCAGAGGATCCTAGACTAAGAAACACTTTTTTTTAAGGTTCTAGTTAAATAGAATTAACTTAAGGTCATTTTTATATTTAATAAATAATAATATTTGTACTTTATAAATCTCTTTTTATTCGCGAAATGCATAAAATGTATTATTATGAGACCGATCGGGCACCGACCGGGTTTCCCGATCGGGATCCCGACCTGGCCCCGACCTGGGCGAGTGTTTCATCCGCGGTCTGGCCCCGACCAGGAATCCCTATATGGACCCGACCCGACCCGGCCCGGTCTGGCTCCGCCCGGGGCCAGATCAAAATTTCTGCACGGGATTTCATTCAAGATGAAAACCAGATTATTTATTTTTGGCCATTAAAATTTAAAAAAAAATTTAATTGTAAAAAATTAGGAACCATTGTGTGCCGAAGAATTCAAAGTAATTAAATTGTATTCAATTTACCTAAATCTAAAGCCAGCAAATAAAACAAACATTCGGAATAAAATTCAAAATTGAATTACTTCAAAAAGTTCTTCACAGTCATCTTATTTTTTCTTTGAGTTAGGTTTGTGGAACCAGTTGTCGTCCACTTTTGATTAGCTTCGCGTTAAACAAAATTGGCTAAATGCAAGAACTTAACATCTACGAAGCATTAATTTATTTTATTTTTAAACTGGAAACTGAAATTTGCATCACAATCCGCAGCCAAGTCTGCTTCAATTTGTCGTCAGTGTCACTTTGGGATTGTCAACTTCCACCTCCATTTCTTCGAAACTAGACTACTTTTATTGATCAAAATTTTCTGGCCTCATTTCAACGAAACTTTGGCTCGGGAGTGGATGTTTATTTGATGGTTTAATAGTTATTTCGATTTTACCTAATTTTTTTTCTTTTTTGAAAAATTCCCATTTTGTTGGTTATCTACTTCTGTACTGCCACCCTTTGCCTTTGAAATTGAGTTCACTTTCATTCTTTTAATTGCTTAAATCCTATCAAAGTTGTAAGCTCTAGGCTAATCATTTGTCCAGAAATACTTTTTTCCCCTACTATTGTGCATCATTGAAAATAATCCACATTTCGCACATTGCCGTCAATCTGTCAACCATTGTTTCTCATCTATAACGTGTGGGATGACGAAGTGCTTATTATGCGATAGAATGTTATTCTCTATCGATGCCAGATTGTTAATATGAGTAACTCGATATCTTTTAGAATACTGCGAAGATCAGATTTTTTTTTGTCCCCATATGTATACAGCATAATACCCCACCCCCCCTGCTATTTAATTCTAGGATATGCAAGTCGCTCAGATTTTATACTCGTCAGACCACATTACTCATCAGCGAGTTTCTCTAATGCACACTGATTTTAATACTGTCAGAGGCAAGTTATGCATACCATTTTCTCCCCTATCTTGACACTTGAGGGAATTAGTTTATCCTGCTCTAATATGGAGACATGAAACGGCAGTCGTCACGGACGTTAACGTCATGACACCTTCAGTACATCCATAAATTCATGTCCTCACCACCTTGCACATCTTCCTGAAATTTATCGTTCACGGCTTTTTTCACCAATTATACGATTGAGCGGTTAATTGAACGAGCACGGTTTCCTGAGCTGCGTCTAGAAATCTCATTTCCTTAAAATTGTTTATAATTATTTTGATTTTCATTTTTTGTACGCTGAGAAAAACTTATGGTTGGCCAAGAAAAAGCCTGGCTATCCTAATCAAATTTATAAAAAAGATATTAATATAAAATTTTTTTTTTTACAAACAGTTGTATTTCTATCCAAAAAGTATGGAATTTCTACTGAAAAAGATGCATTTTAACCAAGAAAGATTTTAGTTGAATTTTTAACCAAAAAAGATGACAATTAATATTTAAAGACCAAAATATTGAGCTTGTCAAATTTATCATCCTTGGTAGTTAGTAGTTACTCAAAGTGCCTCTTATAGAAATTCCCCGAATGTTGCAAGATTTTTTTCAAAATCCCTGACTTTTTCCTGACCAAAAAAGTTCCCTGATTTTTCTCTCCCTGACCTACGACCACCATGAAGGCATCAATTCCAACCCTCTTTTAAAATGATTGAAAGAATGCTACCTTTTTGGGATTGTATAATTTATGTTTTAGGAACGAGTAAGTCTTATAATCCGATACATAAATCTCTTTCTCCTTCTCACCTTGAGATGCATAGTCGCGATGCCTTCCGTGCAAATGGTTAATGCCAGAAGGTATAAACTTGTCCTAAGTACATGATGACCATGAAACGATCGGAATTAATATACTGTTAGCCTTATTACGTCCCGTTTGTTGATCCAGACGAACGATTACTGTGCAAATCACTAACATGGAGCATTATTCTATTATATGCATTGCATAGGTATCCGTATTACGCATCAGCATTTATAAAAGCAACATCTCATGTCACGATTGAAAATCGCATTACGATAAAATGACACTTTTTTTACTTTAAGTGCAAGATTTCTCTGTGGACTGACTAGAAAGTAAACCCAAACCTTGTTGTTTATACTGAGAAAAAAAATAATGTACCAGAAACAAAATAAATTTGTTGAGCATTTTTAGTTGTTTTTACCAAAAATGGGTTGCGACTAACCAAAAGTCGTTCGAGATATAAAATAATTTATTTGGCTCAAGAAAAAAGCTTTTGACCACTTTTTGTTGAGTGCACAAAAGAATGTTGTTGAGCGTATCAAACATGCAGCCGCGCATCATCGTTAATATTATTTACAGTTCTATCAAAAAAAAATAAAGTTGAAAAAAATATATGTTTGTTTCGAAAAAAACGTTAGGATGGCTGACGTTGCGACCTAACGGATTTTAGATGACTAGGGTCTATAGGATCTGTAATAGATATATTTAACGGCGAATGATTTGTACCCGTTTGTACATTTTATTATTCGTTGTATTTAATCTCTCAAATCCTAAAAACATACTTGAAGCATTTAAGTATTTAAAGTATATTAAATCATTTAAGAAAAATCTCCTAATTTATCACTTATGATCACCGAGTATTCCGAATATTAATTTAGATTATTCAAACGAATTTTCTACAAATCAAACACATTTCATTGAATCAATCGATTTTTTCCTTCTAGTTTTTTTTCTCATACAGAAAATATTTTATATTTTATTGACAAAATACATTTTCCTGTAACAAAATAATTGTTGCTTACAAAAATGGTATTGCTCTAACCAAATTATTTTGTTAGATCTGGCAAAGTTTAATTCACTCGACAAAAAATAATTTTGTTGTGATTACAAGTATTTAGTTCATTAACCAAAACTATTTTGTAAAATCTACAATATTTTTGTCAAGTCTAAAAAATCATTGTGTTGATCTAATAAATATTTGGTTAATTCAACCAAAACAGTTTGTTCAATCTACAACAATTTTCTGTTTTGCCTACCAAACTTTTTGGTTCGTTCAACCAAACGCTCCAAAAAATCATTTGATTGGCTTAACAAAATGATTTTGTTGCTTCTATAGCAACCAAAAATGTTGTTGGGACAACCAAGCTTTTGTTCAGTCAACCAAACATTTTTCTCAGTGTATCGTTTCCTGGTCATGTAATCAAATAAATAAATATGAAAAGTGTCAAAAGCACAAAACACTTTCAAATACATAAAAACACCAAAGAAATGCACTTGATGTCCCTAGCGGACCTCGCGTACAGAAATGTTACGCTGCAACCCGACAAATAATATTGCAAATAGGGTTGCCGCACACAGAATGTAACGAATAATTAATTAATAATTAATTAAATTATTATTAATTTTAATATTAATCATCACATTTTATGCAAATGAATCAAATAACTTGATACGACATTAATAACTCAGTCGAATTTGAATTTTTGTATGGTGAGTACCTGGGTACCCTGGGTGTGTCCGCGACGTATGTTATAATTTGAAGTCGATTATTTTCGCAAAAAGAAAATCCTAATTAAATTATAAACGCACCATTTTCTTAGAATTAAATTAAATTATGAGGATTCGGAGAAAGATGAATTTTCATTCATATAATTAAATTTTCAAACCAAAAAGATGACTTTTCCACCATAAAAGATAAATTTTTATACAAAAAGGTGAACGTTAAACAAAACAGTTGAATTTTTGACCAAATAAGATAACTTTGTAACAAAATAATTGAATTTTCAATCATAAATTATAAATTATAAAAGGATGAATTATGATAACTCAGTTCCCCTTTAAGCGAAAAAAACGGGAAAGGGGGGAAAGGGGGAGTGTACAGAAAACAGGAGAAAAAGAGGAATTCCTTAAAAAAAAGAGGAATAAAGGAGAAAGTGATCTGATAACTTCAATCGAAATTGAAATAGTAAATCAATTTAAAACGTTTTCGACTAAAAAATGTTCAACTCTCAAGGATTTCACATTGAAAAAATGTGAACTTTGAATAAGGATTCACGAAATTCGATACAAATTATTCAATTCGATGGTTGGAAAAAAAACGAAAAATTCGCACGACCCGAGTCCTCTATGCTCGTAAAAATAAGTAGCGTAAAACAATTTATTTTCCTTAAAGATCCTGAGAAAAAAAAGAAAGAATTTTCTTGGGGAAGAAATAGCGTAACAGACTGTTTTCTACATAATATAATGAGTGAAATTATGGTTTCGGTGAGCAATATGTCTGCCGAGAGTAAATTATGATTGATAGGTGCGTTTAAGAATCTAGTTACCAAATGCGCTATAGAAAAGTAGGTACTAGAATTATTAGGCGATTATTGCATAGCTAACGATGCTAAATAGTGAATGACACTCACTCTTGTTCAGGCATTATTACTGCGAATATTACGTATATTACGATATTGTTAATGCACTATATTCTACGATTTTATGGACAACCACTTTTCGGGTAATAATCAGCTGCGAAAAGGAGACTAGCGTCGTTACTAGATAATATTGTATCCACAAGTGTCTTTCAGTTTATAGGACTTAATTTTCTTCTAACTTTCTATTACTTTTTTTAATTATCTAAGTGCTTTGTGCAATCTGGAAATAAGAGAGTTAATGAAAAGATGATCGCTTTTAGTATGTGTATCTTTTTTTTCATTAAGATGTGTAAGATTTAGAGTAGCCGCTCAAATTTCGGAAGAAATTCCCGGGGTTTCCCCGCTTTGCACAAAGTAGAACAATTGTTAAATTTTAGACGATTAAATTTGAAAATCTTGTAAGTTAAATAATTCTAATCGAAAATAATAAAATTTAAAACTGACTCTTTTTCAAAGTTTCAGTGTTAAACTATTTGACGAGTACTAAAAATAAAAATAAAATAAAAGTATAAAATCAGTAAGAAGTATGAAAAAATGGAAAGAATTATAAAGTTTAAGATAATAAAAGGCTTTTTTGAAATTTAAATTCGAAAACGAACGATTTTCATTTTTTCAGTATAAAATTATTCAAACTGAAACGCTTTATATTTAAAATTGATCAGGTATTAAAACTGCTAGTTTGAAAAATAAATGAATAAGTTGTAAGCGTTCAACTCAACATTATTCAATTCCAAATGCTAATATGTAATTTAATATTATTTAGTAATATTGAGAATTTCAATGGGAAATTGTTCTTTTCAAATATTTTCGTCTGCAGTCACTCGATTTTGTTCATTCTGAATTAATAATCGTTCGAGTATTATTGGAAATAAAACTATTTTGAACATTTCGAATCAAGTTTTAACCCAAACTGATTCAATTTTTAACATTTTCCATTTTAATTTATTTAACTTTCCATTAATTGAGATCGTCATTTTAAAATTAGCTTTGGAACTTTTTGTATTCAAACTTGATATGTTTTATATTCAACTTGAAATTTAATACTTTTACACTACTTGCAATTGCAACATGGCTTATATTAGAGATTTATCCTACATTTTATACTTTTTTAAAACCTTCAAATTTTATTCAGATATCATACAAAATGTACAAGTTGCAAACCATGTCATATTCAACATGCAATCATGACGGGCATTACAACAAACTATCTCTAAAAAAAATTACGAATAATTTTATATTTGGATGTGTTGTTAAAAGGCCTCGACCTAATTAATTATTTCAATTTTGGGATAAAGTTCCGAAAAGCGCTTAGCTCCGATTAATTCGAAACTTCGTATACCTATGTATTTTGACGCGCTGATCACGAATGTGATAGTAAAAATATCCTCAAATTTGATTTTCATGGTGAAAGACATGAAAAACCAATAAAAATCATGTTTCTTTACGTTGATCTCAGTGAATAGTGAAAATTTATTTTTAAAAAAGCTTCAAATGAAAGTTGTAGATCCTTTGAAGATACATATTTTATGTTGAATATGTTTTTACCCTACGACTGATGGTTTTCGACAAATATAAAAAATCACAGATATACTGCAAAATATTTAGGGCGCGCGACTGTTGGTTCTCTCGCTTCGCGCTCGATTATGTTTTTCCCTCGCGCTACGCGTTCGGTCTTTATATTTTCGCAAATTTTTGCCCTAACATTTTAAAATTAAGATTTAAAACATCCAGCACTGTAATTTTGTGATTGTGAATTCTCTTTCGTTACGAAAGCGTAGCTCGAGAGTTTGAGCGCACATACGGCACGCGACTGAGGGCAATCGCACTCCGCGCTTAGTCTTTGCATTTCTTCCGAATTCGGGCACAGACCTTTTAAAATCGAAGGTGAACGGACCGACAACTGTAATTTTGTGATTTTGAAGTCTCTTTTGTTAAAGCTCTTTTGGCTTTAACAAACACATTCTCATCACGTATCTCGTGCTTCGCCCTCGATTTTGTCCAACCTGTCAACTTTTTTACATTATACACAACACTCTTATATCAATTATAATACATTTTTTATGTAATTCTGCCAGGGATTACTTATTAAAAAATTGCAAAATAAAAAGCAAATGGTATTTATCATGATTATTTTTGTATTTGTTTCTTATTTTGCTTTAAATTGTATTCTAAGCTGCTCTGAAACATGTGTCATTTCAATAAATGTATGTCATTACAATTCATAATATGCATAAAAATTGAATCATACTAATTCTTATTTCCTTGTTTTTATAATTTTTTTATTTTTAATGTTGTTTTTTACGATTAAATAAAAACTACTGCGCATCTGCATAGGGTCTAATACAGGAACCTATATAGGGTCCTATATAGGAGCCTATGTCCTCTTTCGTCTTTTCTGTGTCTTTTCCAAAAAATTAATTTTTTAATTTTTAATCTTATGTTTTGTGATTAAAAGAAAATCTACTCGTCCTATCGAAAAATAATTAATAATAAATTTATAGATCTTTTTATGCGAACAACTTTTGTCTGGTAATTTAAGTTCATACCTTGTGTCGCTTTTTCAAACAAATTTAATATTTTTATTTAGAATGTTATTTTTTACGACTAAAGCAAAAACTAACTGTCCTATCAAAAATTATAGCTCTTTTTGGATGAACAAGTTTTGTCTCATTTTTTCTCGTAACTTATATCGAAAAGTGATTTATTCTTAATTTGTAGTTCTTTCCAGGGCGCGCAATTTGAGCTTTTTCATTTTCCCAAAAATCCACAAAGAAAACATTCCACTCAGACCGATCGTCAGCGCAATAAACTCACCAACTTACAACCTAGTACGTTTCCTCGCTGCAAAACTAAATCCTTTTACAGGAAACTCCATCACTCACGGCCAAAACTCATTTGACTTTATTAAAAAGATACAACAGATTCACATTCAACCCCAAGACATCATAGTGAGTTTCGACATAGTATCTCTTTTTACGAAAGTACCAATCTCGGATACAATTAATATTATTAAATCTTTCACAAAATTCCCTTCCGAGCTTGTACCTTTGATAGAACAATGTCTCAATAATACTTACTTCTCGTTCAATAAACCAATTCTACGAACAAACCTCAGGGACAGCAATGGGATCCCTAATCTCACCTGTAATAGTCAATGTCTTTATGGAACATCTAGAAACTAAAATCTTTAACCAAGCCAAACTTAAACCAGAATTCTGGTTCCGTTACGTTGATGACACATTTATCATCTGGCAACATGGACGAGATGAACTTTAAGTTTTTCGATTTTATCAATCAATTACATCCTAATATCCAGTTCACCATGGAAATAGAACAAAACGGAAAATTGCCTTTCTTGGACGTATTAGTTTACAACAAATCTGATAACACATTAGGACATTAAGTTTACAAAAAAGCCACGCATACAAACAGATACTTACATGCCTCCTCCCACCATCATCCATCTCAAAAACAATCGGTCATCAACTCCCTTCTATACAGAGCTGTCTCCATAACAGACAAAGATAAATTACAAAAGGAATTACAAAACGTTAAACAAATCCTAATACAGAACAATTACACAAACAAACAAATTGATAAAGCAATAAGAAAACACACTCAAAAAAGCAAG
>NC_046663.1:71658869-71665460 GCF_010883055.1 Belonocnema kinseyi
ATATAAAATCCCTTGTTCTTGTGGCAAAGTCTATATTGGAGAAACCGGGAGAGCGGTGGGCCAACGTATGAAGGAACATGAAAGTAAAGTCAGGCTAAAACATTTCACGCAATCAGAACTAGATGAACATCATATCGAAACAGGACATAACATTTTATTTGATGAAACAACAGTCATTGTAAAAACACACAACAAATTTCCAAGAAAACATAGAGAATCAATCGAAATCTTAAAACACCCTAATAACATCAATAGGGACAATGGATATAATACCAATCCGATTTGGCTTTCCGTTCTCCCGGATTTTTTAAAAAAGACTTGATTGGCCAATCCGACCAGTCCCCACGGTGGGGCGCTCTGGCCAATCACAGGCATCGTAGAAAGTTTACCTAAGAACATCATGACCTGATACCTCAGTTTCAGGTCAGCCCTGACGATGTGATCTGCAATGTTCACGAAACGTCGGCAAACAATTCGTAGTTTTTTACACGAGTGAAACCCGAAATATCTCTTTTTATCAAAATGAATCATCGTGAAAGCATAAAATCTAGTATCTTGCATAGTTTGACCAAAAAATGGAATTTTAGGATTTTTCATTATTTTTGGTACCATCAAATTTGGAGTTTTTAACTTCTCGACCAAGTTAAGAAAGTTAAAATTATAGTCATGTAGGGCTTTCAAAAAGCAAAGTTTTTTTTTGTCTTGACTTTTTTTCAAGAAAGCGCAATATGATAACGTACAATCAGGTCCCGGAGCTTTGTATGAAAAAAATGAAGTTAAATTTGGTAAGTGCCATCTTCTATATGGCGTCTTTTATTCTGAACGCGTCGATATCGATGCAAAATGTAACTGACCGATGGAAATCCCCATTTCTCTCAAATTTAATGAAGTTAAACAACGCTGGATAGCGCTGACGTCGTCATTGTCACTACACCTCGAATTAAAATGAAGCTGTTATACGATGAAAGATTATCCAGGCAAGGTTAAAAATCGGAAATTATCTTCGATTCATGTAAAGTTTATTTGGAAAGGTTAATTTTTGTTCCGGTGAATCTTTCACTTGGAATCGATGTGAACTTCATCTTGAATTTTTCCTGTGGTCGTTTGTTCACTACACGAACCCTCGCGAGATCACAAAAGAAGAAACACAATGTGATAGCGTAATAAACTTAAATTCTCACGTTATAGACTGCACAATTATGCGGTAGATAATGTAAAAACTTGCAATGTACGATATAACGATTTTGCGCTATTATAATGCGATAATTACGACATATAGCACAGGAATTACGGTATATATTGTAATTCATGCGATATAGTTTTCTCACTGCGCGTTTTTTGGCTTAAAATGTTAATTTTAGTTTTTTTTTTTTGGATTTTGAAAATGCTCTAACTCTGATAATTTTCTTTTTATAGAAAAAAGTCATGGGGATAAATTTTTTGAGTTTTTGAGTACTATGAACAACCGTACACAGAATTTTTAAATCTTGAAAAAATGTGGTTTCAAATATTTTTGGTACGATCAAATTTGGAATTTTCAACTTTTCGACCAAATTAAAAAATTGTTATCATAATCTTGTAAGGAAAAGCAAAGTTTTTCTTCTCCCGACCTTTTTTCATATCATGCGTTGTTTGGCTTAAAATGTTCATTTTAGTTTGTTTTTTTGGATTTTGAAAATGCTTTAACTCTGATCATTTTCTTTTTATAAAAAAAGTCAGAACGATAAATTGTTTAAGTTTTGAAGTACTATGAACAACCGTGCATAGAATTTATACATCCGGAAAAAATGTGGTTTCAAAAATTTTTTGTGCGATCAAATTTTGAATTTTCAACTTTTGGACCAAATTGAAAAAGTTGTTATCATAATCTTGTAGGGCTTTCAAAAAGCAATGTTTTTCTTTTCCAGAATTTTTTTCGTATCATGAGTTGTTTGAATTTTTAAAAAAGTGGTCTTAAAAATATTCAAAATGTGCCCACTTTTTGAATTTTCATCCAAAATGGCTGGCTAACGAACTTGACCTTTAGTTTAGGATACTAAACGAGTGTACCAAAGGGCAATCTAATAGATTAATTTTTTTGAAAATTTATCGTTTTCACAGACAGACATACATACAGACACATTCGTAAAAACCTGTTCTTCGGATTCAGGGGATCTCAAGACGTGGACATTTGACAAAAACTGGGGGGAGGGGATCAAATTTTACACAAATCTAATACCTTCTCTGATGAGAATGTAAAAAATTCTTGGAAGGTTAAGTCTAATTCTGTGACCAGTCAGAGGAGTACCTTGCCACCCCCATGAGACGCTGGAAAGGGGGTCGTGTGTTATTTAAGCTATTTCTGTGGCCAGTCACAGGGGTGCCTTCCCGCCCCCCCCCTTGACACGTTGGAAAAAGGTTCGTGTCTGATCAAAGTTATTTTTGTGACCAGTCAATGCTATGCCTTCCCGCCCCCATGACACGTTGGAAAAGGAGTCGTGTGTGACCTAAGTTTTTCATGGGACCAGTAACAGGGGTGCCTAACCGCCCCTATGAGACGCTGAAAAGGGGGCCGTGTGTTATTTAAGCTATTTCTATGGCCAGTCACAGGGGTGCCTTCCCGCCCCCATGACACGTTGGAAAAGGGGTCGTGTGTGACATAAGTTTTTTCTAGGACCAATCACAGGAGTGCCTTCCCGCCCCCTATGACACGTTGGAAAAGGGGTTGTGTGTGACCTAAGTTTTTTCTGGGACTAGTCACAGGGGCGCCTTCCCCCGTCCCCATGACACGGTGGAAAGGGGGTCGTGTCTGACCTAAGTTATTTTTGAGACCAGTCATTGAGATGCTGTTCCGCCCCCATGAAACGCTGGGAAGGGGGTCGTGTATGACTTAAGTTATTTCTGTGGCCAGTCACAGGGGTGCCCCCCCATGAGGTGTCACCTAAGTTATTTATGTGTCCAGTCACAGGTGTGCCCCCCCCCCCCTTACACGTTGAAAAGGGTATCGTGTGTGACCTAAGTCTTAAGCAACTCTACACTTCGTACCGAAATTTCCCTTATTTTCTCGAAAACTGTCAGTCATAGTATCCTATTCGTGATCAGCGCGTCAAAATACATAGGTATACGGATTTTCAAATTAATCGGAGGTAAGCGTACTTGTTTATGCTCGCAACCTAAAAGCAGAAAATTTAGTTTCATACCCGAGTCCAACCTTTCAATAATGTATTCACCTCCTACTTAATTACACTTTTTCATAAAACCACGTGAAATACATTTTCGATGAAAATTAAAAGAATTTACGTCAATGTGTTTTCAAGCCAAGAGTTTGAGGAACTAAAGGAACTAGTAACAAAAATAGAAAACAACTTAATTTCTTTAAAAAATTAGAATTTATCAGCAGCAAATGTTTCATCACCATGTAAAAACACGTTTTAAAATGTTTGAATTTAAAAATAGAAAGTGAGTGGTTGAAACGCAGATTATTAAAATTGTTTTACATTTTTTACTCGCGAAGAACTACTACAGAACTTTTGCTCACATTGGTTTCCTCAGTATCTAAGAAGTTTTAAAATTTCCGGACAAAAAATGAATGCACTGCCATCTGCCGGTTTTTTTTTCGATAAAAAGAATACCCAGTAATCTTTCATTTTTCTGCAGCTACATTGAAAGGCGCTATATGGGATGACTATTTCAAAAGCATGTGGAAGAAATGAAAAAATCTCACTAACATCTTGGGAATCGAACACAAAAAAACTGGGGTACGAAACATGGCTAGAAATCGTTTATGCAGGATAATCGTCAGCTGATTACGCCAAACCAAAGGTAAACTTTCCATGATTACAGGCTTGTAAAGTGCTGCGATTCACCACGGAGAGTTTACCTCAGTTTCGTGTACCTACCTCGCGATTATCCTGCTTGACCGATTACCTGAAAAATTTTGTACCCTTCGGTTTTTCTCTGAACTAGCGACAGCGAGAACTCTACATGCAAGGATACAATATTCCAGCACTTTAATACGCAAACCGTTACCAATTACTATTTTTCAAAAACAATACCTACTGTTACAACATATATTACCTCTATACAAGAAAACCTATCTTGTATTGTATGGTAATAACAAGTATCACAATCATGCTCGAGCTTCATTGACACAAGACATGATCAGAATAATAATCGTGAAGAAAACTAATTACCCACTTCGCAAAATGGGCGTCAACGTTGTAACACGAGGCGTGTCGTCTTATTGTTTCTAATGGACATACCCAGACTAAAAATGGGTTCAATGTATGTACGTGCTGGTACTTAATAAATACTACCGGCTACGATACAGAGGTTCTTTTTAATTACAGGTTTCGAGGCTGATATTGTCACGACCGGAAATTTCGCTCCACTGTGACCACTTTCACCCACTGGTTCATTTACAATGTTCTACTCCAAGATAAGATATGAATGCAAATGCAAATATAAAACAAAACCAAGCAAAGAGAAAAGTATGCAGTGACTTAATTTGGCACAGACATGATCTCTACAATGTAAGAGTCAATCTTTGAAGATTGTATAATCCATCTCACGTAGGGTTAGTGAGATTTTAAAATCAGATTCTGACCGAGTTCATTCATCTTGAAGATCTACAATTTCGAGTGTGTGATTTGTGACTTCTTTTATGAGGAATGCATTTCAGAGTAATCATAACGTAAGACTCCAAGTGCAGTAACGGTGACCGAGCCGAAGGAATTACGTATATCGTATAGTTATACCAGTATATCTGGGTTAATCGGCTTTACAACTTTCCGAGATGGACATCGAAACTGGCCATAAAGAGGTGAGCTTATGTTCTACCATCCGGAGTCTGCACTTTAAACTTTAAAGTAAAACTGCACACTTTATGACCGGTTATTTCATGACGTAACATCCCCCGCATTTCTGTCTATCATTCACAGAGCAGGCGTTATAATCGCTGCGAATAAAACCTTGCGTTTCCGAAGCAAGATCACAATTTTCAATTACCAAGCTGATAATCTTGCAATTATCAGAAAACTATAGTCTAGGGTGAGACGCGGATCCTCGACTTTCTCCTTACTAATTCATACTATTCCCGTCATCAGATACTAATTATTTACAGATCGTCACGAAAAGTGTGAAAAATTATGCAACTTTCTTTAAATCCTGTTTGCACAAAATTGAAAAGAAAATTGAATATAGAAAAAGGACTTTTAAACTAAGTTAATTAAAAGTCCTTGTACAATTAACAGAAAATAATTTTTACGCGGCAAATTAATCACTTCCCATGGGTGTCATTAGACCGTGAAAACCGATATGTTTACATAGCGATTGCAGTGGCTGGCGATTATGAGGTTTCACAGCCAGTTTTACTGTATTTATTAAAGCGACTATAATATATTCTGTACTGCGATGGAAAGTATGATTAATAGAGTAGTTTTTTAGTTGACACATTCGATTTTTTTTCTACCAAAGAGTTAAATTTGTTTTTAAATGTTGACATGGCCATTTCAGTGAAGAGTCTTTTTCTGTGATCTTATCGAGCAAAGTCGATCAGTCGGAAGATCCATCTACGTTTAATGCATTTTTACAGGACATGTCGGTATTAATGTATTGCATTCATTCCTTCCGTACATGTCCCCGATACATGTAGATCCTGTAGCCTCGAGATACACGAGAGTACTTCGACTTAAGTCTTACGTGCACCAACTTACGTAATTCGCAACTAACACCTACGTATTTCTATAAAAGGTAGCCATTTCTGTATTAAACTTTTACGCACAGTTTGGATACACAAACCATTATTTCAGGGAAACATATAATTTTTTATTTAATCCAAATTTTGGAATACTCTAATTGAAGACTGCTTGGTTTGTTATTCCTGGCCTCGGGCTCATTTGAAAAATTCAAAAAGTATTAATAGTGGCATAAATTTTCAAAAATAGTAGCAATATAGTGTCATGGAATTTTTTAAATATTAAATCGAGGAATGAAGTATTTTTTACATCTGGAAAATAATACACAGATCCCATAAAATCGTATAAACTCTTTTCCAATTTTTTAAAATACCCTACAAACTTTGAAATCCAATGGAATGCTCAAAGAACCCGCGCAATCTGTTGAGATCTTCTAAAAATTTCTGACAAACTCGTCAATTTTCTTAAATCACTTGGAATATTTAAAATCGCTTAAAATACTATGCGTCCCTTAGAAATATGGTTAAATCCCTTGAAATCTCTTAAAATCGTTCAAATTCTTAGAAAACCCTAGTTCAACAATTTGATGAATTTCAAGTTTGTAAAAAATAGTTGAAAACTAATTTTGATCAAACTCTAGCTGCGCCCTATACTGCTAGCTCTATACTGAGAGTAAGTATACTTTTTATTGCTGTTTTTCAGTTGAAAATTGGTCGTACCAACTCAGAAACCTTCGTGGGATCATGCACAATAACTTTGCTAAAGATCATCACATGATCAAATGCATAGTATACGATCCTATAAAGGACATACAGACAAACATTCATTTATATATATATGAACTAAAGTGGGCCCTTATGTATTTTGAACCACTTTCCAAAATTTCAGCACAACATATTTATTTTTTCAAAATATT
>NC_046663.1:71665560-71670343 GCF_010883055.1 Belonocnema kinseyi
CACTTACAAATTCATATCTGGATTTCTTTTTACAATTGTTCTGAACTCACCTGAAACAGAAAAAATGGTTAATTTGAAAATCATTATAAATTCAATTCTTTAAAATGATTAAAAGTAAAGATAACAGTTTTATTCTCTCTTTCAGGGTGGCCGAAAATCTTCATCTTCACAATTCTGAACTTTGGTACAAGAAAGATTAAGCTTCAACCAAAAAATAGTGCAACTTTCTGGTTGAAAAGTCGAATTAAAAAAAAAAAACAGTGGGTTTTAAACACGAAAATATGAATTTACAACCAAGAATGATTATTTTAGACCAAAACAATTACATTTACAACAAAATACTTGAACTTTCAAACAAAACAAATTATTTAGATGACAGTTGATATTTCGAGTTTCAACCAAAAAAGAAGACATTTCAACCAAAAAATTTTCGGCCTACAAAGATGAAATTTATAAGAGAAAAGATCAATTTTAAAAATAAATGGACAAATTCTTAAACAAGAAGATTAATTTTTTACCACAGAAAAGAAGATTTTTTAACAAAATGTTTAATATTCTTAACAGACAGATACATTTTTAACTGAAATGGTGAATGTTTACCTGAAATAGATACATTTTTAGCAAAAAAATAACTAATTTTCAACAAATAAAGACTTCAGTCATGAAAGAAAAAAACGTTCATCTAAATTATTTAACTTTCAAGCAAAACGACAAATTTTCTGTTAAACAGTTCAAGGTCAACACTGTTAGAAATGTTCGGAAAATTCCGACACATTTAAGATACTAAAGTAACTGAATTTTACGAAATTAGGTTGCTGAAAATGAAATTCCTTAACTTTGATAGTAAATTTACTAAATTTTTATTTAACTTTAGAAGCGGTTTCTGAAAATTAAGTATATTTTCCCAAAATTCCTAAATGGTAACAGAAATATAAGTTATCGTGACGTAAAGAAATGCGCAGTTGCATGCGCACTCCTTGCTTCTCGTGCGCATGCGGCTAGCAGACGAAGCGTGAAGGTTCAGCATTGGTGGTAATCGGCATATTGGAAAGATTTTGTTACGATTTTTTACGTAAGGGGGGCATTTTATTCTTGCACAACATTTTTCGGAACATCACACGCTGAAAAAAGTTGGTGAGTAAAAACGAACCTGGCTAACAACAATTTTTTTTAAGTCAGGAAATTTTATTGGTTAGGGAAACTGTCAATTAAAATAAATTTCAAATTTTTTCAATTTTAATTTGAAATTAATTTATTTCGTTTATGAAAGATTCTGCGATAAAAATGTTACAAGTTTACGATTGTGCTATTTGAATATTATTATGGTCAGGGAAAATGAAAAATTGGCCAGAGGGAAATTAGAGAAAATTAAAAATAAAGTTTTGCGGTAACTGCATCGTATAATATTCTTGTTTGTTATTTGCTTACCTTGTATTTACATTTATTTGTTTGCAGTGAATTTCTCAACAATATTACGTTTTTAGTTATACATTTTATTACTTGTTTGAAAACTCATAAATTTTGTTGAAAAGACATCCTTTCTGGTTGAAAATTTAATTTTTGTGTTAAAAATTCAACTACTTTCATAGAAAATTAACTTATTTTTTAAATTTCATATTGCAATGCTAAAAAATCAAACAAAACCTTTTTGGTTGAAAATTCAACTATTTTCGAAAATTTCTCATTCTATTTAAGTCATCTATTTTACTAGAAATTGCATCTTTCTTCGATAAAAATGCAACGGTTTGGCTTAAAATTAAAGATTTTTGTATTAAAGTATTTTTTCATCTTTGTTAAAAATTTATATTTTTGGGTAGAAAATGCAACTATTCTCAACGAATTTTTTTTTTTTCATTTAAAACTCATCTTTTTATGCTGACATGACAACTTTCTTGGGTAAAAATGCAACTGTTTTTATGAAAATCAAATCATTTTTTTTTTCAAAAAGTTGCCCTTTTTTACTAAAATTTCAACTGTTCCGTTGTAACATCGTATTTTTGGGTTGAAAATTGAAATACAACTTTTGTGGAAGATTTACTTCTTGCAATCTTATATTCGAAAATTCAAATTTTTCTTACAAAAAATGTGTTTTCTTGGATTGGGAAGCGATTATTTAGATAAAAGATATCAAACAGTTCAAAATCATAATACATTTTAAAGTTTTCAACACAAAATATAATATAGATTACATAATAGTTGAACTTTTCACAGTACGAGTAATTTGCTTGATTAGAAAAAAAGAAACTGAAAATAATTATTCTACAAGGAACTTATTTTTGGATTCCTATGAATCCGGTTAAAGACTTACAAATTGAAAAAGCTATGAAAACTAAAAAGAAATAGCGAAAAAAGTTTGGGAATCGCTGATATAATATACTCAATATATTAAATGTCAAAAAAATTCTTATCATAAAAGATGGGCTTTGATCATATATTTAATACAATGAGTGTACATATAGCATAGATACATAAGAAGTGGTTAGCCTTAACTTCAGTTATACTTTCTTCCTATTTATGTTTTTAAGACAAATATAGACTTCATGTTTTATATTGAAATAATGAAACAACAAAAAATTTTTAATCTCTAGGAATTTTCAGTTACAGTAACTGAAATTTTCTAAACTGCAACCTAATTTTGTGATACATGTGACTGGAGTTTCATGCAGTTGCCGTTGCTGCAATTTCTGTTACAGTTTCGGAAATTTCAGAAACGGTTTTTGCATAAAGCTTTAGTGACGCGTCTCTGAAAATTCCTACAAAAATTTCTAACAGTGAAGCCGAAACTATGAATTTCACCAAAAAAGGTCATTTAATTAAATTTTCATTCAGAGATCAAATTTATTTTTTAACAAACTAGGTGAAATATTTCCAAAGTATTCGAATTTCCAAATAAAAGAGATCAATTTTAAACAAATAGTTAAACTTTCAACCTAGGAGATAAATTCAACTAAAATGATGAATCTTTAATTGGAATATAGTAAAATTCCAGTAAAAAATTATATTTTAAGAAGAAAAGAAAGAATTTTCAACCAAAGATATGAACTTTTAACGAGTAATGTAATAATAGATACTTCAACCACAGCACTGTTTAATTTTAAAGAAAAAACTATTGAATTCAACAAAAATTTTCAACAAAATAGTTGAATTCTCAAACAAAGCAGATTAATTTTCAACCAAACAGTTGTACTTTTACCGAAAAAATATAAAAGTTCTATAAAAACAGATGCATTTTTAAACCAAAAGATTAATTTTTAAAAAAATTGTTGAATTTTTAAAGAAAAAGAATAGGACGAATAGAAATAGAAACATAAGGCAACTAAGATACTAACTAGAATATTATATCATACCAGGGTAGCCGCACATCTTAATTTTCAAATACCAGAGTCTTAATTTTGTCATATTTTTAGCATAGAATCTTTTGTAAACGGAATAAAACCATTTTAAATTAAATTTCATAAAATTTCTAATTTATTATTCTTGACAGTTATTTAGAGTGCATGTTATAAAAAAACACCTGACTTTGACTAGATTCTTTTTCAAAACCCCTGACTCCTTCCTGACCAATAAAATTCCCTGAATTTTCTTTCATTTCCAGGTTATTCTTGAATCATGGCCACCCTGCCCTTTTCAACAGTTCTAACAAAAATTCTAACAATGCCGAAGATAAGGTTGAAAATAAGGATCAAGTAGCAAACTTCCCGGACCACAAAAATGATACTTATCCACACACGTGCAAGCACGTGTCGAGTGTAGGGGATCGCGTCAAATAAGAAAAATACGGACAGATCAAAGAGGAAATTGAAATGCTTGACTTTCTCGTCACGCTTCGGAAATAAATGTAACTAATCACCAATTAAATTAAATTTCGCTGGATTCTTCATAGAAGGCACAATTAATTAAGGACAATTTTCTATTATTACATTGCATTTTTCTTCAGTTTAATTCTTTTTAATTTGTGAAAAATGCAAGAAAACAACAGAAATTTTTTAAAATCTGAAGCCTTTAAGAAATACATTTTTTTAATTAATCGTCAAAATTTGTAGAATTTTCAGCACTTATTGCATAATAATTTTTATTGAAATACTTTCTTGCGTTCAAGGTACCTTTGAATTTAAACAAATTTTGGTTGCAAGTAATTTTAGTCCATCAGGAAGGGAAACTCTATTTTTTAATATCAACTCTTGTTTAACAGTTATTTGCAACTTAATGTTTTTATAACATTTTTTAAATCATAGTAAACACTGTTTTGAAAAAAAGTAAAAAAAGCATTTTGTGATGAACCTTCTATAACGTAATATTTTCTCCTATTATTGAAGGCCAAAGATTAAGATTGAAGCTTTCATTCGCACCATATATCCCAAAAATTTTCAACTTTTAGACAGTGTTTTATAAATTTTCAAAAAGACACAAAAAAGCGTTTTTCACTATATCCCAAAAAAATAAATGCTAGACTAAATTTATTTTTTATTTGTCTTCATCATTAAAAAAGAATACTATTATCATTTACATTTTTCACGTGCACATTTCAAGCTGAAAAATCATGGGGAAAAAACAAAAAGAAACAACTTCCCAATTTGGACAAAGTCAGTAATGAAATTCTGATAACTAGGTCACGGATTGGGAGATGGATTTTCTTTCTTTTGTCCTTTCATAGCATATGTTGTTTTTACAACCGCAAGCACCATGAGTTGTCTCACTTATACGTTCGTAGTTGCGGAACGCCGACACGAAATATAAATCATGACCAGTGTGCAGAAAAACCAAAATTCCTTTAGTGCAATAA
>NC_046663.1:71670443-71672102 GCF_010883055.1 Belonocnema kinseyi
TAACTACGTATTCTAAAACTAGATTGAAAAGTATGCAGGAGAGGGCATCGCCCTGTTTTAAGCCATCGTGGATTGAAAATTCCTCAGATAAATTTCCATTTGAACAAAATCTTTAATTAATTTAAAAAATATATATTCAATGTAAACAATAACTTTACTTATTTTAAACAAGATATTTATTTAAACAAACCAAAACATTTATTTGAACCAAACAAATAAGGACAGTCAAAAAATTTATTTGAATCAAACAAACATTTGTTTGACCCCATATTAAAGAAATAATTTGTTTCATTCAAACAAACATTTTTCTCAGTGTACTTAATCTACAAATAATATCTCGTAAAAATATTGCTCCCTTCAGAATACGTTTCTGGATATAGCTCACCTATAAGCCATACTTAATTCTTGAATTATGTTTGAACCAAAGCTAATACTAGCGATTTTTTATTTTTAATACAAATATAATTCAAACCATTAGAGCTGGAAACTTTAATTTTTGTCGTAATTCTGTGTACAACACTAAAATTTCAACTGTTTGTTTGAAAATTCATTTATTTTGTTGCCAATTAGTTTTTTTTTAAGATTAAACTATTTAGTTGAAAAAAACAAGTTTTTTAGTTGAAGATTGATCTCGTTGGAGAAAATGCGATCCTTTGGTTGAAAATTAATCTCTGTATGTTGAAAATTCAACTACTATTTGTTTAAAAATAGTTTTCGTGAAAAATCAACTGTTTTCTATTTTTTGAAGTCACTCAGGACTGCGAAGTCTGCAATAGTACAAACAAATGTTTAAAGTTTTTTATTTAAGTATTGAAATGTGTGACTGCATTCTAGAGAAATTAACCAACGTAAGTTGCACAAGTATTTTTAGATAACGTATTATTAAAACTTTGAAATACGTACACTTCTAGGGATTTAATTTCCCCCCGTTAAAAATAAACAGCAATTAATGTATGTCGATTTACTGTAATTATTAATATTTTAGAAAACATAAACAGGTTCTGCGAGAAGGAAACTCTTAATTACATTCGTTATACGAGTTTCCTCCAGGAAAAAATATGTCTCAAACTCCATGTCGAATATAGATTGTCGCTACGAATAGTCGATATGCATTCGAATGAATTCTGTCAAAATAACTAGTATATTCATCAGTAAAGTTATAACTATCATTACGACATAATCTACCTCAATCTATTCATTTTTCTAAAAATGTATAGCAAACATTTTAATAACAAAAAAGTGTTTATGAAAGCTTTAATTTATAAATAGGCCGTGTCTATTTGACACCAGAAAAATTAGGCTATTTATACTTCTTAGAAATAAAAGAAGTAACTACATCCACTTAATTGACAGCAACATATATTAAAAACTGTAAAGTACTTGGCCCTACTACTTTCTTAGTTGTCCCTTCTAATTATTTTTTTCAGAGCCGCACTGATCATTTATAAGTAAAAGTGATAAATAAATTTCAGCTAAAAAAATTATCTGGCGTATAAATCTGGGTGAAAAATTTTTATTGAGGGTGAAATTGATGTGAATGAAAGTGTGAGATACAAGCACTTAGTGTCAGCTTCACCCCTCATGTTTTTAAATTCCAATTCACCCTTGCTACAAATCTCGAGGGTCGTCAATATGAATCAAGTCTGGTAGCTTTTTTAA
>NC_046663.1:71672202-71682460 GCF_010883055.1 Belonocnema kinseyi
AGTATTCGAAAATAAGGTGCTTAGGAAAATATATGGCCCAAAAAGAGACGAAGAGACCGGCGAATGGCGAAAACTGCACAATGACGAGCTACATGCTCTTTATGGTTCACCTAATATTTTAAGAGTAATGAAAGCAACGAAGCTTAGATGGGCGGGACATGTAGCTAGAATGGGCAACGATAGATCGGTAGCGCAAATCATGAAAGGGAAACCGAATAGTAAGAGACCACTGGGAAGGCCGAGAATCAGGTGGAGGGATAATTTAAAAAAAGATTTGGTAGAACTAGGATATGATTATAATGAGTGGATGGATGATGCACAGGATAGAGACGCGTGGCGGTCTCGGGTAGATGAGGCAATGAACTTTCGAGTTCCAAATGCTGATAAATAATAAAAAAAAAATAATAATAATAATAATTAAAGATTTTGTTCAAGTGACGTAAATCATTTTTTTTACACTTAACCTCAAAATTGAGCATTCTTTATAAAAATAATGTATGATCTCGATAATGTGTTTATTGTTAATCATAAATATCATTGTATATGTAAAAGCAGAAACACTTATTCAACCCGAATGCTTGATTCTGGTTAATTTTTAACTCTGCCCAAGTGCGAATTGCCGGAGCTGAATACACGGCCCAGTATTGGTCCAATTTGGGGAGCCAAAGGTCGGCTAAAGTTATTGGGCCATTATCGGCATTTTAATCGGCCCAGTGTTGAACCAGTACTGGCAGCCTATATTGGCTATTTATATTTGCCGATCCTCCACCGATGCTTGGCCCAGAATCGACACTTCATTGCGCCCAGTATCACTTTTAGTACGGGGAACCATGTTTCACGAGGATCAGCCAAAGTTTGGCCCAGTGACGGCACATTACTGGGCCAAGTGTCACTTTTATCACGGCAAACCATGTTTTATTTAAATCGGCCCAATTTTGAGCCAGTACTGTCAGGCTATATTGGCTTTTTATATTTGCTGATCCTCCGCCGATGCTTGGCCCAGTATCAGCACTTTATTGCGCCAAGTCTCACTTTTAGTACGGGGAACCATGTTTCACGAGGATCAGCCAAAGTCTGGCCCAGTGACGGCACATTACTGGACCAAGTGTCACTTTTACCACAACAAACCATGTTTTATTTAAATTTGCCCAATGTTGAGCCAGTGATGGCAGTCTATATTGGGTATTTATATTTGCCGATTCTCCACCGATGCTTGACCCAGAATCGGCACTTTGTTTCGCCAAGTCTCAGTTTTGGCACCTAATAAATAAATCTTACACGAAAGATAAAAAAAAAATATTGAAAAATTGTCAAAGTTCACGATGAAATTTGTTAAGTTCTGTCATTAAAAATTTTTTATGTTTATGAAAAATTAAATTTCCTGTCATTGCAAAAAGTTGTAAAGCAGGCTACAACGGAAAAAAATGAAGTATTACGCGAAGAAAAATTGTAATCGATTAAAATTATTTATTTAAAATTATTGTACTGATATTCCTGTTAACATTTCATCGCATAATAATAAATAATTAGAAAAAGAGAGCTTAAAATTTGGTTCTTTAACTTTTCTGAACTGCAGCTTATGAGGATGACTTTTTCACAGAGTTTCAACTTGTCGGTTTAGCGGAGTGGTTAGCACGTCCGACTGCTAGGTAATAGATTTAGGTATTTAGATGTAAGTTCGATACCCCGTAAAATATGTTTTTTGTCATATTCTTAGACCGTAGCCAGTGTTGGGCCGACAATGGCAGCCAAGCCCTGGCTGCCAAGTCAAGGCCATAGTTATCAATCCAGCAATGGCGCGACGATGGCAGCCAGGTTTGGTCCAATACTGGTACCCAGTGTTGGGCTGCCAAGTGCAGGCCATAGTTATCATTCCGTCATTGGCGCGATAATGGCAGCCGAGCTTCAGCTATATTTTTGCGGACTATGGGCCAATGTTGGGCCGTATGTGACTTCGCACTTGGGTGTGCTTCTCATTTCTGTATTGAACAATCATAAATTAGAATAATGAGAAATGAACCGAGTTAGACATTTGAATTTAATGTATATATAAGTGTTCCTGCTTTTAAGAACACAGTGATAATTATAATATAAAAGAACATGATTGATTTCATAAATCATCATTATAAAGAAAGGAGGTTAGTATTGAAAAAGACTTACACCGAAATCTTCAAGTATATCCACGGTAAAAACCCAAAACTTCAAGTAGTTCCTAAACTAAAGATATTGCGTTCAGTTTTCAATTAATATATATTTTCATAGCAAATCAGAACCTTTAGAATAATACAACACTGAAAAAATACAAATGCCATCAAATAAATCATATGATCAATTAATTTAGATTCTAGGTTAGTCCCTTAGGAACCACCGGCAGCGCTTTAGCATGTCTAGCGGCACTTTGTAGTACTGCTTTGTACTGTATTTTTTGTTTGAATCAAATAAATATTTTTATGAATTCGAATAAACAGATTTTAAACAAATGCATTGTTTAATAAAAGTCAATTTTTTATTTGAATCAAACAAATTGTACTAAACAAATTATTTATTTCAATCAATATGGCAAATAGTTTCCATTTCTTTAAATTACAAAAACCTTTTTTTAATTGAAGCAAAAAAATTATTTGATTCAATTATATGAATCCAAATACAATTTGTTGTTTGATTCAAACAAATATTTTTCTGAGTGTATGTAACTTGATTAATTACTTAATGTTTTGTTCACTAACAAAGATTCTTCATACAATCAGTATATTGCGCAAATAATAATCAATGATTCTTTCACTCAAATTACTTCAGTAATACTTCATAAAAGTGTTAACTAAATTTGCAAATATATCCATTTGGAAAGTACAATACTTGTACTGAAATTTTACAATAAAGTTATTGTAATATAACATTACAAAAGGTGCTTGCAATTTTACACTACCATTTGTATTGATTAGTATTGTAAAATCACAAATATTTTTAACAATGTAGTTGAAAAATGTAACAGATAATATTTACACATTTTTAACAAAGTAGTTTAATTTTCGCCCAAAAAAGATTTTCCAGCAAAACAATTTTTTAGCTAAAAAGTTGAATGTTTTAGAAAATTGTTGACTTTGAAATACGAAAATATGAATTTGCAATAAAATAGAATTAAATTTTTTTAATTTGCAATAAAATATAATTTTTTAATAAAGAGTTGAATCTTTAATCGAAACAACGAATTTTCGAAAAAAATATGCACATGAATTTTCAACCAAATATGTATTTACATTTCCAGTCAAAAAGTTAATTTTTAGCAAACAAAAAAAAATAAATTTGCAGCAAAATAGTTGAATTTTCAAACAAAGAGATGAATTTTCAATAAACATATGAATTTCAACTGAAAAATGTAATTTCGATTATAAATAAAAAATTGTTGAATTCAACCAAACAAGACAAATTTTGTATCCCATAGTATGGATTTTCCGACAAAATTTTAATTTTAACTCAAAATCAGTTAAATTCAACCAAGAACAAAGACTTTTCAACCATAAAAGAAAAATTATCAATCAACTCGTACAAAGTTTAATGGATTCAGCATGACGGAGATAACAACATCACATTTACACTGCTCACAACCAGATTTCTTATCTTCACTTTTCGACCATAAAAGAAGAATTTTCAAGAAGAGTTGAATTATCAAGCTAAAAATAAATTTTTTTAATGATATCATTGACTTTGAAACCCGACCAGATTAATTTCTGGATAAATATTTGAAGTTTCAAAAAAAATAATTAAATTTCCAAACAAATAGTAAAATTTCTAAGCAAAAAAATGAATTGTGGGCGAAGATAGACAAAGACCGTGCTGAACGCTAATGTGGCATTGTCAAGAAGGTCTGTTATGGCGCTGGGAAGAAGTTAAACGTTTTTGTATGGTCAAATGCTAGTCAGCCAATTTCGTGAAAATAGAGTTTATATAGTTGACGCTAAAACTTAGTTCGAAGACTGTCTAGATATGAGAAAAAAGATTTTTTGTTTTTAATGCACATTTTTCATTTTATATGCACTCAAAAACCTTGGATATGTTTGGAAATATGCAAAAAATATTTGGATTCAATAGAGAACATAATTTTCCTGATAGGCTACTCAGCCTATCAGGAATAATCTAATTTTTTTTATTAGATGATGAGAAAAAATGCACTTTTTTAGTGCTTACTTTTCATTTTTGATACTTTTAAAAACCCTGCCTTGTCTAGTCTAGACAATGCCTTAACTGGATGCAAGTCTACCGAGATAATTTTCTATACGAGAATTCACGTTTAATAAAAAAAAAAAACAAGAAAAAGGGGAACATTTTTTGAAAATAAAGGGAAAAACATACATTTTTTTAAAAAGGGGAAAAGAGGGGAATATGGGAAAGAGTGTAATCGAATCTTCGACCTCACTTTTGGATCCATTTTTTCTAAAAGAAAGTAGTAATTTTGATTTTCAAAACTGTAATAATCTGCGGAAATCAAGCCGGTGTAATTTATAGTTTCGTGAAGCCATGTCCGAAATCGGTCTTATATCAGGAGTTGAGTGTATTTCGAAAATTACAATTTTCCAAGCGTATCTACATTTGTATTGAAAATTAAAACAAATCACTGCACAGTGCATACCTCTACCGCTATTGCAATAAGCTATAAAAATAACATCATCTGGAAACTCAATAAGAGAAATCAAATTCGAATCTCTCAAATGAATGTCTCCGATCCTCCCTGAGTAAAAAATTCAAGATTCCAATGCGACTTTCCTGGAAACTGAATATAATTTACTTGCACTTGTCTTGAGAGAAACTCTCGTATCGTAGGTGATTTTGCTGCAGTGTAAGTGGGTTGACTGGAGAACGGACCAGCGCAGCGCGGCGATCTTTCCATGGTGGTGGACATTGATCGACAGATCGATAGAGGCGGACACTTTTCTGGCCCTGATCCTAATTAGATAGCGCTATAAAAGCTAAGTGAAACCGCGAGACCGGTGTCTTTAGGTGTAATTGATCGGTAATAAATCCCAATAAAATAAAACAAATGTTTGTCCACATAACACATTGGAAATTCGATAACCCGCCGAAGAGCGGGAATTGAATACCGTCAAGATAAAAGAATTCTCGCCTGGCCACTCCAAACACCATGTTCAAGTACCTGACATGTAAATCAACTCGTACAAAGTTTAATGGATTCAGCATGACGGAGATAACAACATCACATTTACACTGCTCACAACCAGATTTCTTATCTTCACTTTTCGATTGAATGTAATGACTATCTTTTATAGTAAACAGGTTCATAAAGTTAAAACTGGCACTTTTTTGGGAGGTTGGGAGGGAGCGGGGAGATGTAATATAGGTATCTCGAGAGATTACATTTTTATGTCTTTCTGCCATAGATAAGAATAGTCGCAGACTCTCAATCCCAATGGATTTAAAAGGAATTCAGAAAAGTCTTTTTTTGTTAGAAAAGATTGTATATTTACTGATACATGGCGTCCGCAAAACTTTATTTTCAAAATTCCCTGATTCTTTGCCCATCAACTTTTCATTTTCCCTTACCATTAGTATACAAAGGCCAGCATTGTTATGTAATACGATTTTGTAAATTTTATATTATATTTATTAAAAATGCACAATAGAAGGATATATTTTATACAAAAGTTTTGCATTGAATTCTATTTCAGAAGTGATCTCGACTGAGATTTCAATCGAACTGCCCGATCTTCAGGAGATTTGTCGTGACCACAATTCAGCCATGTCATTGCCAGGCTTCAGCCCAGATAAATCATCACGAGACTCAACTTCGGCGACTGAGTTTTGGCGGATGTTTATAAAACATGATGTTTAGGGCATAAGATAAGCTCGCTCTCCTAAATAACTTCTTTGTTCCTAACTCCGCTCTGCAGTAATGTGCTATCTCACTTTTTTTTGCCAAAAAGAGATAATTATGCCAAAACGAAGTTTCATGTAATCTCTTCTCATAATTATAATATTTAAAATATGCAAAATAAAAATTTGTAAATAGCAAAAGCAAAAAAAATTAAAACTGATTTATTTTTAATTTATTTAAATTTAAATTTTGCAGTGGCCAATCGACAAGATTTTCACGGATTGACGCCAATGGTCAAGATTCCAAAAGAGAGGTCAAATGCCCAAGTATAGGTATATTTAAGATGTAGTATGCTCAGAATTTATTTTTGCCATCCACCGAGGTAGGAGGAGCATGAATGAAGGTGTCGATAGGCTAATTGCCAAAATCAGCGCTAATAATAAATGCGGGGGTGATGCACGAGGATTAAAACCGGTAGGTTTCATCCTTGGACAAATAACATTTTTTTTCGTTATCTTTTTTACAAACAGACTTATAGGATGGCCACTAAGAATTATAACTTAAGATTCAAAATTAAGCTTTCAAAACAGAATAATGCTGGAATTGATCCAACTGTAAACTTCAAACATTTCTGAATTATACACATTTCAAAACCAAACCATGTTCAAAATTTAAAAAATTGTAATATGGCAACAATTAAAACTGCACGTACATAATTAATAATAAGTGGCAACAAGGGCAAAAAATTCAACGTCTTTTCCATTGTTCAAATTTGAAGAATTTGCAATTGCAAACTTTCAAAATATAATAAAAATTAAAAACTGAAAGTTTAAAACGGAAAACTGATACATTAGAATTGTGAGATTAAAATGCTTTTTAGTGAAATCCTTTAGAGTGGTTAGCCGTTAAAATTTTTAATTTAGCAGTCTGAGATTGTGAAGATTCACAACTAGTAACTAAATCATTAAACTATTCAGACTTATCATTTAAAACCATTTCGATTTTGAATGCTTCGATTTGAAAGTTAAATTCTTTACTTGGAGTGTCTCTAATTATGAAAGTATGAATTTGAACCTTGAGACAATAAATTATATCTAGCTTCAATCAGAAATTTTCGATTTTTTAACCATTAAAGGTTCCTAATGGAAATAAAGTAATTTTGAAAACTTGAAACTCTTAATAACATTTTATTTGAAAATCGTATCATATTGAAACCGTTTCTAATTATCCATTCTCAAAGTTTCCACAGTCTCACATTTGTTTAATTCCAAACGCTTTCAGTTTTTGATTGTCCAATCCCTCAAAACTGCATTTTTCATCTTTTAATTTATAAACTCACATTAAACATTTCAAACGCAAATAGAAAGCTCGTTCTACTGAAAAAGTTGCTAATTCCCAATCAGGCGAACTTCTACAGATCCAACTATTTTTATTACTTTTAAAGATAAAAATTAACTTACAAATAAAATTTCTTCATAACCATTATATGGTTTAATACTACTTTCGAGCTAAAAGTTGTAAAAAAAACCAAATAGTCTCTGCGTGCATGCTGGTGTGACGATTTGAAATTATAAATAACTACTTTGTCTCTAAGAAGTGAAAATCTCGTCTATCTTTATAATGTTTTCCGGTCCAAGTTCACTGAACCGAATTGAAATGCATCAAAGAAGTAAATCCCGTTTTTTATTGAAAAACCTTTGTTAGGGTATCACACGGAGTGCATAAGGAACACGTGTTCAAGGTCCGGCTTCTCTTTGGAAAAAATTGCCAGACATGTGGTGAGCACGTGTCCACATGTATATCCGGGCAGTATACCTTGGTAGACGCTAAGACCGAAATACGAGTATGTAAGTCGAGGGCAGAAACATGCTACACACAGTAGCTAAATCAGAAAAGATCAAACGTTCAGTAACCCCCAACTTTTCCCCACACAAAAATATCATCTTACAATTACAGTCTACAAACTTCACAACCCAAACTGCTCTCAAAAAAGGGAAATCGGACAATTTTTCATTAAAACAGAGGTATAATAGGAAAATAATTCTTTTTTAATTAGCATAGATATCTTATTGAATTCAATATGAAAAGTTATATATTTTCAACAAAACCCTTGCATTTTTATTCAAACGAGATGAATTTTCCATCAAAAAGTTTAATGTAAAAAATAGCAAGAAACGAATTTTCAGCCAATTTTTAAAATTTTTAACTAAATAGTTGAATTTTCAATTTAAGAAGCTGAATTTATAACCAAATAGTCGAATTTTGAAGCCAAAAAGACGAACTTTTTAGAAGACAGTTGTATTATCAATCTGAAAAGTCGAATTTAAAAAAAAATAGAATTTTCCACAAAAAAGATCATTTTCAACCATCAAAATTGAATTTTGAAAAATCCATTTTCAATAAATAATATTTTTTTTTACTTGTAATTTTAAACCGAACAACTGCATGTACGACAACCAAATAGTTGAACATTTAAGCATAAGAAATTCTTAACTCGCCAGTTGTATTTTCAACCAAAAAGCTGAATTCTTAAGCCAAACAGAATTTTTTTTTTCAAAGACACTTGATTTATCAATATGTAAAGAAATTTTAAGAAACAAAAAAAATTTCAACAACAAAGATCATTTTCGACCAAGAAAGTTGAATTTAAAAAAAAATGGTTGCATTTGTAAACAAAATATATAAAATTTTAAACAAAAACAGTCGCACTTTCAACCAAATAGTTGAATATTCAAGATAAATAATGGAATTAAAAAGAATTGTAAAGTTGCATTTAGAAATAACCAGTTGAACTTATAATCCGAAGAGACGAAGTTTGAACGAAATAGTTGAATTTTCGGGGAAAAAAAGGATGACTTTTCTACCATAAAAGATACATTTTCAATTCGAAAAGACAAATTCTTTACAAAATGCTTGAATGTTGTACCAAAAAAAAGATTACTCTTTGACAAATTATATAGTTGAATTTTTACCAAAATAAATTAAACTTTTAACTAAATAGTAGAATTTCACGATAGCCACAAAATGTCAGTTTTAAAATTCCATGAATTTTCCTTGAGCAATTCTTCATTCATCCTGAATATCAATATTTAAAGACCAGAATTATTCTAATCTTAATATAGAATCTTTTATAAATGAACACAAAATTTATATTGTAAATTTATAAATTTTCGATTTATTATTCTGGACATTTGCTTAGTCCTCGACTATTGGGATCTGAAATCTTGAGGGGACCACTAGCGGCAAAAGCAATATGGCCGGCAACAGTATGTAGACGTCTCATAAAACTCATGTAAAAACATTGCAAATTAGTCTTAAACCTTAAAAATTAAAGTAACAATAGCTCAAATTTGTGATTTTACAAAATCTACACCGGCATGTAGAAACTTCGTGGAAGGAGAAAGAATTTTACATGCAGGACACCTTCTATTTTGCGGAAAAGAGGTGGAAAATGAAACTTCAGTTTCTATTGTTGCGTTTTATTTGCAAACTTAGAATTTAAAAACTCTTGTTGTCTAAATACTAAATTCTTCAATTTTCCCCTCATAAACATTTAAAACGTAATATTAACTATCGACATTTCATTGCAAAGTTTAATTTATATCAACTTGAAATGACAAATAAGCAGTAACTTTTTTCAGATTTGAGGTTAAGTTGATATATTTGTACCTAAAATAATATTTTTATTTAGAACCGGCTTTGATTATTTTCACTCGGAATGCTGAGAAATCATTGAAGAATAAAAACGACAAAACACTTTGATCTTCGATTTTCGTGGCGAAAACTCCATTGATGAAGTTTGATTTATTTTATTCGTAGCTTTTTATTTATCACTTTTTATTTTTATCCCAGTTTCACTGTAAAAAACACTACAAAACCTTTAGAAAAATTATTTTCGTATATTCGCCTATACTTCTCGTCCAAATTTACCTACACTGAAAAAAATGGTTAGTTGCGACAAGAAGCTCCTCATTAGTAGAGTTGGTATAAGCTACAACAACTACTTCGATGGTAACAGTAACAACTAACCAGTTTTGTACGGCAACAAGTCGCCGTTAGTCCTCCTATGAAGGTTACATTAGTAAGGATAGTAATTGTAGTCACAACAAATAAATTAGTTACATTTACCAGCAATTTATTTTCCAAGAAATAAGAGTAGTAAAGGTTACGAGTTTTGCCCCTTGGCGATATTGGCAGAACTGAAATATGAGCAGTACTGCCAACATTCGCATCGAAATATCGCGTCATGTTTTCGATGATCGCCATTTTAATCTGAACCTTTACGTATAAAGTGTAAACACGTGGAAAATATTGAAAAGCATCGTATAGTCCTTAGGGCGTCCTCTACGGCCTACGCCTAGGCCCTAGGGCACCTTTTCACGCAGGTCTGTTTTGAAATAATCTTGGAATGAATATATTTCATAGGATTTA
>NC_046663.1:71682560-71689176 GCF_010883055.1 Belonocnema kinseyi
TACCATCGAAAGTTGTAGCGAGAACAAATAAAGTAGTAAGGGCAACTACTACCAATCTTGCGAATAAAAGTAGTAGCCTCAACCACTTTAATAGCAGCGGCAAATATTACAAATTAAAATAGTTCGGCCTACTACTTTGTTAGTTGTCCCAACCAACTAGTTTTTTCAGTGTACGTTTGGGGCTTTCCGATTCTGTCGCCAGGTGGCGTATTCGAGGATTTCAGATCCGAATAGTCAATTATAATTCCCGGTTTGGATTTTATTAATTCAATTCGTTTCAAGACGAAAAAAGGAGAAAAGGGGGGAAAAAGTCGCTGATCCTTGAAACCAGGTGAGAAAAGAAAACTTCTTTTAAAAAAGGGAATAGGGGAAAGACTATGAAGATTGATTTCAGCCTGCTTCTACTCTATTTTCAAATTTTCGAACTCACAGTTAAATTGACTACCCAACTTTATATCTCTATTTAGTTAATTGGCTTTTCGCTCTCTCAACAGTTGCACACTCAATCGGCAATCACGCCTCGCAACATTTTCATTGAGTATTTCGTGGTAATTATTTTGTCCACACGCGTTTCATTGACTGGAAAGGCGGCTCACAACATGTAAAGTGAAAGTAATCGTACACGCATAAACATACATACTTGCAGTTTTCTCAATCGCGTGAAATATCGAAGGAACTTCAGATCAAAGTCTTACCTAATACCTCCGACTTATCACAGCCACCCACGGAATTTCGATAATCCACGATTTCAAAACGAATTAATCGTCCTTATAAGGCCACGAAATTACACAAGAAGAACACTCTATAAGTATACTTCTACGAAGTCATAACGAGAAAAAAAAATAGATTGCAGCGTCCAGTTGCACATATACTAAATGTATGTTACATAATAAAAGATATTAGCCGGTTTCAGAAAAGTTATTACAATAATTTGTTAATGTATAGTGAGTGAATGCTAAAGAAAGTGCATTTTTATTTAAAATTTTAAGACTATGCAGCTAAATAATAAATTTAACGACGAAAATAAAAATATGTATTATCAAATAAGCAAGAAGTGGATCAATATCCGTTCATTTCTTTCATGAGCTTCAATATAACTATCATTTAACCTACTTATTCAAAAAGTAGATATATTACACAAGATGAAGGCTTTCTATACATCGATATAATGAAAAAGAATTGAAAGTACCTTTTTTTTTAGTTCAGAGCCCAGATTATTATCATTTGAGAGACGAACATTAAAGACAAAATTGGAAAATTCGCAACGCGTTCGAGATGCCAAGGAGTAACGATAACGAGGGAGTTGATGACTTTATCGCTATAAGCTGGGAAGAATAGAATGCCTTAATGATATGCGGCACTCTTCTGTCCTACGAATAATTACGCGATTAACGTAAGTTTAATGTGGGCACTACCATGAGAAACATCATTAAACTTTGAACAAAAGTGCGAATTAACCTATATTACAAATGCCAAGCACGATCTCATTTGCCGGAAGTGTGAGATATGATTATGTAACAGAGATCACGAAATAGATGAGGGAATCTTAAATATGGTGTGATTAAAATCCTTTGTGGATGAATTTCAATGTTTAGTGTTGGAGAAGTATATTAAAGTAAGGAATCTGAACTTTTAAATCTTAAAACACAACGAGTTTGAAAGGATTCGAAGCTATTCCAATATAAAGCCAAACCAATTTTAATCCATCCAAGTAAGAATAATTCAAAATAATTTAAAAGTGTGCTGACGTGGAACCAAAACCATTTGCAGAATTCAAACGATACAATATTGAAATCATTAAAATTTTAAACTATCCAAAATCGTCTAAAGAAAATAATTCTATACTTTAAATGCATCTTCTGTCAAAAACATTCAGATTTGAAGCCATCATACTAAAATGGTGCTTATGCATTTATAATTCTATTAGTGCTATAATTTCTGTTGCAAAACTGGTTTAAATCGGTACCTAATTATCCGAATCCTAAAACTGAATAGAGAGAAATTTTTTATTTTTTCATACTTGATACTAACTAAATAAGATAACTTGGAAACTTCAATACTCATTCAAGAATCGTTCAAATATACTTACTCTCAATTCATAGAATTATGAAACCATATAACAATGTAAAGTTTTTGAAGTTGAAAACATGCTCACATGAAAGGATATCGAAATTTTTTAACATATAAATATTAAACAAACCAAACTCGGAAAGCATCCAAAATTGACAACACCGAATTTAATACATGAAAAAATTGAACACCAAAATTATTATTGAGCATTATAAATGATATAACATAGAAATATTAGAGTTAGTGTGAGGCCGAGAGTGAAGAGAATTTAAAATTGACAAATACTATACCCCATCTAGCATAAAAATCCCATGTGTTCAATTGAATAATTCTGAAACGAACCAAATAATCTTCCTCGCAAAAGAAAGCATTCAATTTAAGCGCAAACAAAATTGAAAGGGTCTACGTTTCAAAAAGTCTAAACCTATAGAACAAGCCAAATTTTAAATAAATTTGTATAGGAAGATACGATAAGTATTTACTGAAGAAATTACACCTTGCAGCCCATGCAATTTCTGGAGCGGTGAGTGGTTTTAAATCAAAACGAGAAATCTATTGAGGTTATTGTCCGTGACCAATGGTATCAATTGCTTCCGATGGTGATCTGAAGCTGAACCGTAAATAATACTAGCCTTGAAACGCAAGAATGAATTTCATCCGCTGTGGTGCAGGTAGAGGTGGATTTGTAGAAGATCAGAGAAGGGGATTAATATTCCCGCCTCAACCCTCCATACGTCCAAGATGTGTAGAGGGAAGGAGGAACAGCGCGGGTGGATGGACAGACCATGCCCATTGTCCATTGCCCAACCTGTTATTTGAATTGCGAACGAATCGTCCAGCTTGCCTTTCTCTCTGACATTTGCGATGAATAAGAAAGGCGTAGGCCGTACGAAGAGAACGATCACAATATTTTATCACTGATTACTGCAAGGACGTCCAGGAATCCAGTAGAATAGATCCTCTATTGAATATTCGTTACACTCCACTTATATTGCTTAGATCAATCTCAAAATGTCTACTGAACTAATCTTTCATTATAAAGCTGCATCATTAAATTAAGGGAGAGTGGCTACCAGTGCGTCAAGTCACTTTCAAAGTCATTCTGAAAAGTTCTACATGATGGAAAGTTTTTAATATGTTTAATATGTTTGAGAAGATTCTGTATTTATGAAATCTTCTAGAACTTTCTAGACTACATTCTGGAATATTTTTTTAATTGTTTACTCGTTGAAGTACGAAATACTAAAATATATTTCCGGTGTCTGTGGAATTTTTCTTGGATCAGATGTTAAATTACAACTTGAAATATCAGCCCAGATTATACCAACACCAAGACCTACTCTGGTAGTAGGAATTACGTTTTTCCCAATTATTTTCAAGTTTATTGTTTTCTGATGGGTTTTAAGTCTGTAATTTGGCGAAAGTACGGACCATGACGCGACGTGCTAAAACATTTGCTTAAGTTTAAAAATCTGCTATCCACTCAGAATGTACAACATTTTACAATTCTACTATTAACGCATTGAGCACCTAACGGGAAGCTTCCGTTGCTTCTCCACTCCTCTTCCGGTGGTTCGAAAAAATGGACCTCGCGTATATATCGTGAGACTATAATAATTCAAACAAGTCTCATAGTAGTCGTTGCTATAAATATAATTGCTTGTCCAACTACCATAATCACGAGAAATTTCTTTCAGAAAGCCACTAAGAGATTTACAGCCCTATTTTAAATTTAATAGTTCTTCTTTTTTATTAATCAAGAGCTCAAGATTGATTTTCCAAAAGTATTTATACCTATACTTTTTACACAAATATAATCCCTTAAGCTCGATTATCATTTCTCAGAGGAAACTGATTCAGGAAATAATTTCAGTTCAAGGGTCATTGCCCAAAGCTGTTTTTAGATTTTTAGTGTCTATTTCGGTAACAGATCGATATCAAACTCAAGGAAACGAGAAATTGTAACCGGTCCTTGCGCAACAACGACGTAAGCGCCAAGAGAAAAATATCCACAAGACTAGGAGCCGACTTGGACAGCCAGTCGATTTTACTAATCGGTTTAATTTTCGATATAGGCTTCCAACCAACCTGTCCAATGTTTCTTTGTTCGAGATAATCAGCCATTTCATCGAATTTAATTCAGTCCTTGCGCTCAAAATTATAAACTTTGTATGGGCAATGATAGCAATTACAGTAGACTGATATTATCATTGCACAAGGCACTTATTATAGCCAAACATACAATTATTTACATCAAATCTCCAATCTTCCCTATAATAGAACCCATTACTATTCAATCTCGACAATTATTTTCCGATATTTATAACCCTGTTTATTAAATAGCAAAATGTCATATCTTAAGCGCGTTACATTCTCAATCATATTTTCAAACCGTACCAGAATTTGACGGATAAAATAGGAGCATAATACAACAAAGTGATAAAAATATAAAATACAGTAAAATAGAATGGTGCACGGTATAACTAAATCAGCATTGAATCAAGAAAATATTGTCAAGAAAACGGAAAAAAATATTGTATTATTTCTTCCTTGTCACAAAAAATGTATCTCAATGAAGAAAACTGATATTCTTTAAGGCCGTGGCTACGAGTACCGAAATTATGATACGATCAGTACGTAAAGGGGGGGATGCTTTTTTTGTAATGTTTAAATTGATCTTTTTAATTTACAAATTCAATTATTTGGGTAAAAACTGATATTTTTTAGTGGAAAAGTTATTTTTTGGTAGAACAATAATCTTCTTGTTTTCAAAATCGTTTTTTTTGTTGTTGAAAATTCATGTAATTTGTTTTAAAAAAATTGTTTGGTAAAAAATTAACCGTTTTGGTAGAAAATGAATCCTTATTGGTTCAAAATACAATTATGTGGTTGAAGAATCAACTATTTCGCTAAAAATTCATAATTCTTTGTTAAATTAAACTTTTTAAATTCCAAAGAAAAACCTTTTTTTTTTAGAAATATCAACTATTAATTGTGACAAGAACTTCGGGATGTGAAATATTCTTAATTCAAAGCCTGAGAAACAACAAATTATAAGGAAATATAAGGTTTTCTTCTTTATATATTCCACACTATTAATATTTCGTTGGAAATGCATATTTTTGGTTGTAAAATAAACTGCTTAGTTTAAAGTTGAACTTTTTTGCAAAATTTTTTTTTATTCGTTGAAGATTCATCATTTTAGTTAAAAATTCAACTATTTATTTGCGAATTAATTTTTTTTGAAAATTCATTTTTTTAACTAAAAACTTAACTAGACCATTTTGGGTTGAAAATAAATCATTTTTAATTAAGAATTCAACTATTTGGTTACAAATTGATCTTTTTTATTTCAAAATTCAAATATTTGCACAAAAATTCATGAACTTTGTTAAAAATTCGTCTTTTGGTAGAACATTTATCTTCTTGGTTAAAAAATAGCTTTTTGATTAAATATTCTTATATATTGTTGAAATTTTTTTATTTACGGTCACAATTTCATCTTCTTGATTTAAAATAAATCCTCATTGGTTAAAAATGCAACTGTTTGGTTGAGGAATATACTTTTTTTTAATTCCGCTTTTTTATTCGAGTTCACATGTTTTTCATTTAAAATCAAAATCTTTTTGGTTAAAATATCAACTTTTACAATAATTAATTCAGAATTTATATTTTTAAATCGAGAAATCAACTATTTGGTTTAAAGTTGAACCACTTTGATAAAAATGCATTCTTTAGACGTTTTATCTCTGTGTTTCAAAATTAACTTTAAACAAAAAAATAAACTATATAGTTAAAAATTTAATTATTTAGCTAGAAAATTATCTTTTTGGTTGAATTCAACTATTTCTTATTTCAAATAAAATTTTTTTTGTGAAAATATCCACAATTACATGTTTTGTTGGAAATTCATTGGTTGAAAAATCAACTCCTTCGATTATTATTGAACTATTTTGTAAAAAATTCATTTTTTGTATTGAAGATTGATTGTTTTATAGTTGAAAATTCATCTATTTGGTTGCCAATTAACTTTTTGTTAAAAAATTCATAATTTCGGTTTGAAAATTTAACTCTTCTGTACAACAGTTATATTTTTAACTTAAAAGTTCAAAAATTTAGTTAAAAATAAATTTTTTCTTGTAAATTAAGTTTTTGGGTTGAAGTATCAACTGTTTTGTAGATAATTCGTTTTTTTTTGGCTAAAATTTTTTTTAAAAATAGCCTAACATACGTGAATGTCCGTAAATATGTAAGATACCTAAAAATGCTGTTAGCTCTACGCAAAAAGCAATGTTGCCACTATCTTAACACGGGACCCCTGTAACATTAACAGATTTTTTATCTCTGTGAATCCTAAGTTAAAGGGCAGGGAAGGTCGTTTTGTGACACAGTACAGCCCTGCGGCTATAATTGTAAGTTCCGCTCTGTTTGCGACTCGAAAATGTTGTAGTACGAGGGTAGTTCAATAAGTCCTTAGAATGAAGTATAAAAACAATTTTTTTTGGGTAAATTTTTTTTTATTTTTCAACATAATCTCCTTGGAGCT
>NC_046663.1:71689276-71700758 GCF_010883055.1 Belonocnema kinseyi
TGGTTATAAAAACACGTAAACTCAGAAGATGTGGACTGTGACTGCACCATATATCTAGTTGGGAGTGGTGCTGACTGAAAACAGATGATTTGGAGCGATTCGAGCGCCATCTGTTGGTCATTCTAAGGACTTATTGAACTACCCTCGTATATGTGCATTTCAGAAATTGTGTATTTGGGTGTAATGAACAACACATTGAGATGTAGCTACGTACATAACATGTGATATATGATGCGTACATACATACACATTTAAGTACACACTAATGCCGACAAAAGCAAGGTGAGCCGGTGGGTGAGTCTATCGCAGAGTGTAATCACGTGTGTATATAGGCGGACAATTAACGCGAGTACAATTACGCGGCGTCTTGTGAAATTACCGCCGCTCGCTTGCTCAATTTTCTCCTCGAAAAGGGCGTTGTCTCTGTCAAAATGAACACCTTCTGTTCCTTCAACATCAAACTAGTTGACTAATGAGAAATTGACATAGGAATTTGTTCACATATATCGCACTCATTAAACGGAAAATCACCCCTTTTCAATGAATTTTAATAATATTAGCATAGGTCATTGATTTATTGGTTGTTTCATATGTAATACTGAGGAAAAAGTGACTAATGGGCACTAGAAAGCAACAGAAAATTACAATTTACATTATTTAAAATTTGAATATTATAGACAAGTATAAATAATAATGGTGGCTCAGTTGGTTAGACCCTTGGACTTCACCTCAGAGGTCCGGGGTTCGATCCCTGAGCCGTTACCTCTGAAAATATTTCAATGTACTTTTACCGAGGTTCTGGTGGTTCGGAACCCACCTTAAGCTGTAGGTCCCCCCATCTTGTAATTGACTGCAACCCAGTCCGTCAATGATGGGGTAAAAACAAGGCTTTGTCCAATATGTCTAGACAGAGTGCTCTCATCAGATCACTTGATTGCATTATAAAAATGCGCCCGTGACTGATGATATATACCGGGACAGCCCCGTGCAAAATGATCAAATAAAAATCCAACTCTAACCAAAATGACCTTCAAAATGTTGGGCAGTATAAGCCTGTGACAACATTTCAAGACAGAAATGTTTTTTATAATAAATAACTGTTGTCACCGCCAACGCTCGTGACCGCTCGTAATTGTATACCTACAACATTATCGCAGGAGGTTTCAACCATTGTTTTCAATTAATTGAATTAACTTATAACGTTCTAATCTCATCAGTCACTTGTCTTAGTCCGTGGCTATGATGTATAACCGGGTTTACCCGAGTAAAAGTTTAATAAAAACACATAATAATATATGGTAGCTCTAAGAAAGCATCCAGAGGTGATTGTTGTCACCTCCAGCGCATGCGGCCGTTCGTAATTGTATACATACAACATCAGCGCAGGAGGTTTCAAGCATCGTATTGGATTGACCTATAACATCCTAATCTCATCAGTCACTTGACTTAGCCCGTGGCTATGATGTATAACCGGGTTCACTCGAGTAAAAATTTCGAATAAAATATAATAATAAGTATAAGTATAAATACTCTCAAAGAAGAGAGAATAGGGTAATTTTTCACGAAAATAGGGGAATAATAGAGGAATAAATTCTTGTAAATAAAATGAATGCAGGTACCATATTCAACATTGCAATTTTAAAAAATATTACAATTTTTTAATGGAATGCTTAAATTCTTCAGTTAAAACCATTAAATTACAAACAAGAAAAAAATAAGAATTTTCAACAAAAAGGTTCAATTAAAAGAAATAATTTTGAACAAAATAGTTGAATCCTCAACCAAACAGATTATTGTCAACCAAGTAGTTCTATTTAAAAAAAAGTTGACATTTTTAACCGAAAAGAGATGAATTTTTAAAACAAAATTTAATTTTCGGCTAAGAAAGCTAAATTACATGAAGCCAGATTTTAACTGTAAACCAAACTGTTGGATTCTGGCCAAAGATAAATTTTCAACAAAAAGTTAATTTTCAACTAGGACAGTTGAATTATCAACTAAATATCTGAATTTCAACAAAAAAGAATTTTCAATCAAATGGTAGAAATTTTGAGGAAAAGAGGTCACTGTCACTAAAAACATTTTTCAACCGAACTGTTGAATTTTGTAGCTAAAAAGACGAACTTTTTAAAAGGCAGTTGAATTTTCAACAAAAAAATTTAATTTTCAACCAAAAAGAATTAAGTTTCAATCACGAATAGGTGGATTTTCTTCTTGAGTTCTATTAATTCAGTTAGAATTTCAGTGAAAAAAAAAACAAGAAAAAAAAGAAGATCCTTGAAACTTTGTCTTTAAAAAGTGACTATAGTGAGTTTTCCTTAAAAAACTGAATAGGAATTGATTAAAAATGACTGCGTACAGATCTAATTAGCTACCCAAATTACTAATTAGAAAATAGAAAAATTATAAAAGGATTTAAATTCGTTAAAGTTTCGAAATTTTAATTCATAAAAACAATAGTTGAAAACAATCAAATCTGAAATTATTCGATAATGTTACATAAAATTCAATGATCTTTTTTCCAAAATTTTATTTTCAGTAAAGAAATGATGCTGATTTTGTTTGCAACCAATACAAACATAAAGATTGAGTAAATCGGATGTAATCTTTGTTTTTCCTAAAGGAGCCATTTATCCGCCGAAGTGAATGCTGCTTTAAAAGAATGTTAAAAAGTTCTTGTAAAGTGCCGATCTGTTTTCTCGTTCCAGAAATGATGCCATTCTGAACGACTTAAAGATAAAATAAAGTATCTACACTATTTCAAAAGAGCAGAAGTGCTAAGTGAGTATCTTTATGCAAGTGTTTGGCATTCCGTTCACTCAGTTTTTCACTTTTTTATGGTGGGGGGGGGGGTCCTACCTCTTTTCACTCTTCTCTTTTTATAAACTGAAGGTAAACAATTAATAATTTAAAACATTAAATTTTACGATCTATTTCTAAAATATGTTCAATTTAAAAGGAACTTGTAATCCTTCAATTTTCAAAACTTCATATATTTTTTAATTGCTTAGTTTTTAAAACTTAAATTTTAAAATCTTCATTATTCAACTTCTTAATTTTTAAATGTCCAATTCGGAACATTTGGAATTAAAAAATGTACATCAAATTAAACTTGATTAAATATTGTTCGCTTCCAGTTTATAAATTGCTCAATTCGAAACACTAAACATTTTAATATTTTATGTTTTCAATGACTCGTACTGGAACTGATTAGCTTTGAAGGCTTCAAAATTAAAAATATTTTTTTCACTCCATCATGTTTTTCGCAAACAAATTTATTTTCTAAATATGTTGTTCATTTTTTTCATAATGTTTGCCAATTATACATATGTATTTAAAATTATAAGTATGAACGAGTTGTTTTAAAACAAGAAATTCTATTTTTATTTAGAATTTTTAACTAGAGCGGTAACTTATTAAAGAAATATTTGCTTCTGAAAAGAGTTTTTTTTTCAAGTTTTTATATGCAAATGGCTAAAAATGAAACACAATATTAAAAATAACATTCAATCGTGTATGTGCATACAATTCACAATCAGACAGAGGCTATGAAAAAGATTAATAACATTTATATAAAATAAACTTGTTTGCGAATAACATGATAAGGTAAAAAAAGTCACTTTTTAGTTAGAAAAGGGATTAAAAAATGATTATTAGCATAATATTGGAAGATTATTAAAAGAAATTATATCTGTAAGCATTTTAATAAATAAAAAAAGTACAGGCAACAAGAATCAAACAAGAAACCTTCCGGCTATGCAGCCGAAGTCCTACTGCCTCAGCTACCAGCCAATTTTAAGTATTTTTCGCCAAACTCTACATGGCCTGTAGCGAATATTTCAAAAACTACTTTTTCGAAAATGGCGTAAAAGCGCAGATTACTGCAATATATCACCTGAAAATTCGCTTATAAAAATTACAGTCGAAGATATTATTTGTGGTAGACATGTTTCTGGGAAGAGAGTTTGCGACGTTTTGCGTGGCTGTCAGCGCACTTTCCCCGTTATTCGAGATACTACTTCGCTTGTTTAGCTGTGCGCTGTACATCACTAATGTCTGCTCATTCGAGGATGTACCTCGGCTAAGTGCTAAGTATATTAGCATCGTGCCAAGTTAGCAATGCAGTGATACTTGCACTGGAATTATTGACGGAATTCCTGAGTGCTTCCCAGCAACGCGATTTTCTCCATAGAAAATAAAAGAAAAGGGAGGAAAAAATGAGAGTCTCCCATATAGATATTTTCTCTCGGCTCCGTGTGACGTTTTCTTCGCGAGAGACGAAGAAAAAGAGAATCTTCGCATTGCATTTGTCCTACCTGCAAAAGCCTTCCTTTCTGTCACTAAGAATTTCATTTTCAATTTTTCGCTATGAAACTTACCTGAAACAGAAAACAAAAGAAAAATTGTATAATTTAAATCAAATTTAGAATGTTCAATTGACATTTAAATCATTTACTTATAATCGAGGCACAATACCCATTCATTTCGGATATTAGGAGGTCACAGAATATCTGCACTGATCCTTATGTAGAACGATAGGAGCCCAACATTGTTTATATCAGCTTTATTCAGCCTGGATTTACCTAACAAGATTCACAACAAAATATTCAAATATTTTCAGCAGAAAAGTTAATATTTGTTTCTTGACGCAGTTTTCTAATGTCAGGGAGCAATTAATGTTGAGAAATAAATCCAAAATATCGTAAAGTCTATCAAGGTGTATGCTTGTATAGGAATAGACACGTGAATTATACAACTTGTAAGTTGAATGCACATCACTTGCGGTTACATTGTCTTGGAAGAGAGGACTAAGACATATATGTCTCTTTCTTAATTTACCCGCCTTAAGGTCGTAAAACCGACACAGACTTTAATGAACGAGCAACGCGCGCATTCAAAGCGCACCCGTGCGCTGAAATTGTGTTCCGCGGACTACGCGCTTTGGACCTCTGAATAATCGCGCAATTATATCACATTTATTTTATACATTGATATGCTTCGCTCAAAAGGAACTTTGTTAGAATCTTACAATTGCATAATTGTTTAATATGTCTATAGAAAAATATAACGAAATTGAATGCTCTCTTTAAGATTCGTTTATACTATATGCATTATTTACAATTCGCATGTACTTGAAGATTTGCCAAATAAGATAACTTCGCTAGAAGAAGCATACAGCTTGGGCAAATTCTTGGGTGAAAATTTGAGTAAATTTGCAAAATATGCTTGGTTCTCGAATACAGTAGCAATGTTGAAGATGAGCGTTTTCCGTCATGCAACAAAAACGCAGTAGATGATCAGAGTTGGAAGTACGTTAACCTTTGGTAGCTTTTACAACCACTCTGAAACGGCTTCTAACTCTAACCTACCACCAGCCCTATCTCGACCACGAGCTACACTTATGCACTTATGCCATAACAACCAAGAGCCTATATGGCCCCAGCCTTGCAAGCAGCCGTGGAGGACGCCACGATTTTACCCACACTGCAATGCAATTTGCTCTGTTTTCTACTTCACCAGCAATTTTTTTCAAAGCAGAAATGTATACAAAAATAGAGACAACAACTAGTGTTAGAAATTTCAGAACACATATACACAAAAACAAACTAGAATATAAACATAGGAAACAGCCAATGTTTTTGTAAAACCTAAAAATTCAAGAATGACGATGTTAATTTTTTAATATATGCAAGAACCTAATCTGAAGACCCTGGTTCGAATCGCAGCGGACACAGAATAATTTTTTCATAACTTGAAAACTAAAAACAAAAAATATTTTGAAAATATTGATTTAATACCAAGCAGAGAAAAACAACTAGCATCAAATTACAATTGTTTAGACAGACATGGTCAACACCATAACATCAGAACAATATTATTTAAGAATATTAAGCCTTAATCGCCGTATATATCCATTTTATTTCACTACACTTTCAACATACCTTAAAGGAACTGTAAATTTTAAAAACTTCTCATTGAATTCCAAAGTGTCAAATTTTCATCCAAAAGTGTATTAAAGCACTGCACAAAGCATACATAATTGATTTCTAAGTATGAAGATGTGAATGTAGTTTTAATTCTTAATATTGTTCTTATGTAGTTGCCAAGTGTTTTTTCCATTGACAGGGATCACAGTGGTTAACCAGTTTAATTGCAGCTACAATAGGGGACGTACTCCGGGTCAATGTTACATACTTTTTGATAGTGTAACGTTTCACAATTGCTCATCCGATTAAATTCAAAAATTTCTCAGATATTTTTTGATCATTGTAGAATCAATTTGCTTAGTTTAAATGTGTCGTTTCAATTATTCACATATTGAAAAAAATTCATAAAAAAGCTCGATTATTATTTTTTTGTCTCAAGCAAATTTAAAATTAAAACACACAATTAATGTTAATACAAAAATTTTGTATTTCACAATATCTATTATCAAAAATAATGGAAAAGAAAATCAAGGACAATATATTATATAATTGATGAAGTTTGGTATCTTAACTTTAGAATTAATATATAATATTTATGTATAGACAATCAAACTGTTACATTTTTCCTAAAAAATACCAATCTCCAACGAAAAACCAGTAACATAGCCTAAAGTTCAAAATTGTAAGTGCATTTTTAAAGTAAAATACTTTTTGCTTATAATAATAGATTTCCGGTGAAAAAAACGCTACATACCCTATTATTATTATTCAAGTATTGTAAATATTCTTTAAAATATAATGATTTTCTATTACCATTAACAACTGCCCACGAAATTCTTTAACATAACATAAGAAAAAATTGTTTATGATTTTAAATCCTCTTTCAAAAACGCGAGCATAACCTAAAATTGTTCAAACATTTTGTATCTTGTTTAAAATCCAATGTTTTTTTATTAAAAGTATCGATTTCCAGTATAAAACGCCAACAATGCCAAACATGCTAAAAAATTCTGCATAAAATATTTTACATGCACATTTTTTTTATTTAAAGCTTGTTAAATCGTAAATAAAATAAAATAGAGATGCATAGCTGTACTTCAAAGTTTAGAATGACAAGTTTAAAATATCACTGCAAGGAGATAAACGACCGTACGAGTTCGGTATGCGATTGGAATATAGCCTTGCAATACTTGAATACTTTCCTCATAAATTTTACTACGTCATCTTTCAGCATGACCTCGTTTCAGAATATTCTCTAAACATTCACACTCTATCTGGATCATACCTGTGTAGTAATTATGACGAAAGCTTTTCTTCACGTAAACTGCAAGATTATAAGAACTGGGATTTAAAGAAAAACGAAAATGAAAACCCAGGAGACAAACTAAACTGTTATATTATTTTAATATCGGTAATCAATTTTTTATTGGTATCAGTTAGAAAAGATTTTTGTCGGTTGTTTATAAAGCATATTGTAAGGATAATGAAGAGACCATTCACTAAATGTAAGTAAATCATAATGAAGTGTCTCTTCATCTCGAAATCCTGAATGACTAACCCAAAATTAAAAAAAAAATTACCGATAATTTGTGCAGGAAATAAAATAGAAATACAATTTAAGATGAAAGCAATCTTTCACAATTGAAATTTATCCCCATATATTTTCCTTTTCGATAAATGCGTTTCTAATTTCATATAATAATGTGTCGGCATCTTTTCTACAAAATATATTATAAGCTCAGCATGACAAGTTATAATAAGTTTGTATTCTTTATGGAAGTAGAAAGTAGTGATTAGAGGACTTTTTGGATCTTTAATAGTACCGACTGATAAAAAGATATTCGGTAAAAGAAAAATAGCAAACATGAAATTCACTAATTATTATATTTTTAATTTTTAACTTCTCTTTTAATGAAGCAAAAGTATCTCTGTGTAAAAAACAACAACAATGAAAACTAAAATATCCATTGAAATATGTATTTCTGGCCAGATGGGACTTCAATGGATTCGTTCGATGTATATTTCAAGGCGTAAAAGTAAAGCGTAAAGTAGACTCTTTTCTATCTAGTGAGTGGAACCATCTTCTTCCCTTCTGTTATTCATTGAGGCTGCGTGAACAGATATCCTTCGTCCCGCATTCCCGACGAGAAGTTTTTCAATAAGGACAAAAACGAGGACGGGTCCTGGACAGGTCTTTGTGGTTGGGCCAAAGGACAGACCCTTGAGTCCACTAATCGAGGATCGTCGGTCCAAGTAGGCGAGGGCGAAAAAAAAATGATGGTCAAGGAACTGGATTTGGAACGGTCGTTCCAGCCTCTAAACTCATTTTGCCAGGGGAACTTTCATTTCTTCCTTCAATTTTGCCCAAAATTTTTAGCTTTCCCTTTGAAAAATCACATTTCAAAGTTCAAACCCGAAAATTCAAGCAAAAAGGGTGACCAAAAAACTTCATTTTCAAAATTGTCTGATTTTTTTCAGACAATATTTTTGTTTTCTTTGATCATTAATTTTCGAAGAACAGCATTCTCTTCTTGTAATATTTTTTCAAGTGTAAAATTTTATAAAAGGAATAAAACATGTTGAGATTAAAATTTTTAAATCTCAATTTTATTTATTTATTTCAACGAAAAAATATGTCTTCTCTACCATAAAAGATGAATTTTCAAAATAGAAGGACAAATTCTCAACAAAACAGTTGTATGTTCAACTAAAAAAATGAATTTTTAACAAAATAGTTAAGTTTTCAAGAAAATAATTAAATTTTCAATCAAATAATTACATTTTAAGCCAATAATTAAATTTTCAATCAAATAATTACATTTTAAGCCAATAATATGCCTTTTCTAACATATAAGATGAATCTTCAGTCCAAAGGCAAAGAACGAATTTTCAACAAAGCAGTTCAACCAAATGGTCGAGCTTTTTTAATTTAAACAGCAAATATCAAACCTTAACCAAAAACAGTTTTGGTTTCAACCAAATAGTGAATTTCCATGCTAAAAAGTCGAATGTTTTAGAAAACAGTTGATTTGAAAACCCGAAAAGATTAATTTTAAATCAAATAGTTCTAGTTAAAAAAAATTGTTACCAAACAGTTGCATTTACATACAAATATTTGAAAGTTAAACCAAAAGAAACGAATTTTGTCGAATTTGTAAAAAAAGATTAACCTTAAACCAACAACAGTTTCGTTTTCAATAATAAAGTTACATTTTCAAGCTAAAAAAGTTTAATTTAAAAAAAAATACAGTTCAATTTTCAACCCGATAAGTTAAATTACCAACAAACAAACAAAAATTAATTTAAACCAAAAAGGTTCTAATTTTCAATAAAAAACGGTTAGATTCAATCAAGAATGATCAAATTTAAAAAAAAATGTTAAAATTTTAATCAAACAGTTGAATTTTCAACATGCATAGATGAAATATTAGTAAAAAATGTGATAGTTGATATTTCAACCAAAAAAGATGAAAGTTCTCAAAAAAAAGATCAATTTTAAAATAAAAAAGATTAATTTTCTACCGAAAAAAAAACAATTTTCGAAAAAATAGTTAAACTTCCAAACAAAGAGATCAATTTTTAACTAAAACGGTAAATGTTCTGCAAGCGTGAAATTTTCAAGTCAGAAGATTTATCTTCAGCCAAAAAAATGAAATGTGTGGCAACAAACTCATTATAACCAGCTCTGCATTTGTTTGTTTACGACTAAGTGCTCGCCTGATTGACAACCGCAAACCCCGCGCAACCCCTGTTACACCTAATGGTGGCACGGCGTCAATTCTCGGAAGGGCTATATAGAGGAGAGCTATTGAAGAGTTTCACTGTATTTATATTAGGGTGACCGCAAAATTTAATTTTTGAAATTCCCTTGATTCCCCCTAATTTCTGGTTTTCGCTTACCATTAATATGCAATGGCCTCTGATATAAATTCCCTGACTCTTGCAGGATTTTTTTTAAATACCTCACTTTCCCTGACCAATTTCAATTTATAGAAATTCGAAGCGTAAATAATAAATAATCCAAAGGAAAGATTAAATAATTGATTGAATTGAAGGAATGCACTCAGGAATAGACTAGAGAAAAGGGATATAATGCTGGTAAAGATTCGTCTGATAAGCATGCCACTTTCTTTTCCCACTTTATCTTGAAGGATTTAATATGGTCCTAAGGTCAAGAAAAATTGTCAGGACTCTAGTTTACATACATTTCGAAGATTAAATCAAACCAACACACAAGAGAAATCTAGAAGCAACATTTCTAGGAGTGAAATTCTTCACTGAGTAACAATGAAATACTGTAATGTCAGGATGAAAGAAGCAAGAAAAATGTTACTTAATACTAATTGAAAATAAACTTCACAAAGATTTGTAGCTTCCGTTTGCGATTTTAATGGTTTCCAGTCTTTAATGGACTTTGTAAAACCGCAGCTGCCGAATGACTCTGTAGAATCTCGAGCCATCCACAGGAAAAAACAAATCCTCTAAAGCCTAAACTCACCACGTCTCCATTGCGTCCAGTCGTTAAAAAGACTTTTGAATAAGGGGACAAGAAAAAAACTTGAATTTAATATTTTTCAGAAACATCTTAACATTTTAAGAACGTTTTTCAAGACCCGCGTTTTGCGCAAAGAAATCCAAATGGGAATTAAACCAAAGGGGGCCGCTAATATCTGAACAAAAATTTTCCATCACTTCACAGATCCAGAAAAAGGTTTCCTGCAATTTAAAAATTAAAAATTTCCAACATAAACCATTTTTAAGTATTCAATTATTTGAAACTAGACTACGCACTAAACTTCAAATTAAAACATTCAAGTTGGAAATAGCATTACAATTCTAAAGTTTATTAATAGATTTCAAATTGTAAGGAATAATATTTAAACATTAAAAATTATATAAAATTAGAACAGAACCATAAAAAAGTACATTGCATAAAGAAAAAAATCTATGATTTAAAATTCAAAAAGTACATAATCGGAAAACCTATAAAATTGAACAAATTCTGAATATAAGTATTAAAAGCCGTGGAAGTTTAAGTCTGTAACGATAATATTTTCAGCCGTACGGTTTGATTAATCCTATTATTTTTTTTTTTTAACAATTCTCTATATTTTAATTATTCTTAGTTTACTAGGAATCAAAAGGAGTCGGATTAAATTTGAGTAACTGTTATCCGGCAACATGTCACTGAGTAATTTTTTCAAAATGGCGTTATATACTATAAAAGAAATAGACCGTGGTCTGACAACGTAAATGGGAGCGTGATACGGATAAGGCCAATTTTCACATGAGATATTCGTCTGATGATGAGGAACGTAAAAATGGGTGCCTGACAGGTGTGAGTGGATGCGTTCACCAGTGGCGACCTGTCAAAGGTGCGAATTTTTGGCAGTTAACTTACGTGACTCGGATAAGGTTGAAAATTGGTGTACATGTAGGGGCTGACATTAGACATAGCACCTGCGCATTGCCAGGCACTTACCTGGATGCAAAAGTGTTGCCAGGCGGCTTCGAAGTCGCCGGAAACTCAGGTGAAATTTCTTGAAATTGATTTT
>NC_046663.1:71700858-71713783 GCF_010883055.1 Belonocnema kinseyi
CAGGCACCCATTTTTACGTTCCTCATCATCAGACGAACATCTCATGTGAAAATTAGCCTTATCCGTATCACGCTCCCATTTACGTTGTCAGCCCACGGTATAAAAGTTTCTTTGACAAAAAATAACCAATTTAAAAGCCCAAAAAAGATCGTACAGCAATTCGCTGTTATCCGGTAATAACAGGGGTTTATTATTATTATTATTATTATTATTTTATTATTAGAACCATTTTAAATAATAATAAATATTTAAATGTTTTAGTTAAAACCCGATTATTATTTCGACATAAAAAATATTTTTAATGCCTTAAATTAAATATTCATAATTAGATTTTTTAATATTTAAATTTAAAAAAGGACCTAGATCTTAATCTCGCTTATTATTTTTTTTTACACTTATTGTAATTAATTTGATAAGGAAAAGGAGATTTTATGGTGTTTTAAAATACTTTTTACAAAGCAAAATTTTTAATGAATAATTCTAACTTTTTTACTTTCACCTAACTATGTTATTTTGATAGCTCAACTTTGAAAATTTTGAACAGTAAGTCTAGAAAACTGAATTATTTTAAAACGTTCAAAATGAAATAATTTCACAATGAAAACTAATAAAACTGAAAAATTTAAACTATAAATAATTAAAAATTAATAATCAACTAATTCCGATTTATGTCTTTCAACCCAATTGTTAAATTTTCAGAGTTGCTTACCGTTATGGAAGTTTCCGTATAAGACTAACCCCTTTTTCAGCTCATTCAGGGCTCATAGTTCATAGTTAGCTCATCATTATAGCTCATAGGAGCTCTAAAGCTATGCTTGACTGTATTTTTTAAAGAATTCATAATTTCATAATTAAAATGATAAATTGTTACTTTTCAAATGCTATTGCAATAAAGAAATGAAGAAACTATATAAAACAAACTTTAAATCAATGATTAGACAGTAAGAGTCCTCATACATAATTTAAATATAAAACGTCATCATTTTTAATTAGAAAATGTGAAGAATTTGACATTCAAATTCAAAGTTTTCACGCTACACAGAAAAAAACTTGAGGTACGAAGTGTTGCAGGTAATCGTTTAAGCTGATAATCGTCAGCTAATTACTCTTAGCCGAGGTAAACTTTCCGTGGTTACAGGCCTGTAAAGTGCTGTTTCTAGCTAGCGGAGTCCGCCGGAGATATCTGCGATTCACCACGTAAAGTTTACCTCACTTTTGTGTACCCACCTCGCGATTACCTTGCTACACCGATTACCTTAATACAATTACTGAAAAAGGATCCTTAAACTTTGTATTTGGAATACGCAATTTTACATTTAGTCCGAGAAGGACTTAAAAAAAAAAGCAGAACATGAGGCATGTAACATAGACGAAAGAAGCAAGATTCATCAAACATAGTAGATAGAAATATGCAACAAATTTATAGAATACACGATAAAGTTTTCTCTGAGAAAGTTAAGTAGTTGTCCGATCAATGAGGAGGCTATGAGTTTCAAAGCTTGTGGATACATTTTAGACACGCATTCATGCATATTCGCGTATGTTAATGTTCAGGATTAAATGTTCGATAAGGGCTAAGCAAAAAATTAGAGGTGTTATAACGGAAATTAGTTACTGGTAGAAAGATAAACTTATCGTCTTCCCGCGACTCATGACACGACTTTCATCGCACTTTTAAAAACTTACATTTTCTTACAAATATATTATTATTACTTTCGAAAGCCAAGTGAAAGGTATCAGAGATCGGGTGTTTTCCTTTTAAAGGTTTAGATCCGAAGAGGAGGGGGGGGGGGGAAATCTCAAGGTCGATCCTGGACCCTCAACGTGCTTTGGTTTAAATTCGAATCTCTTATAGAAAATTAATCTTTATGATTGAAAAATCGTTTCCTTATTTTACAAAGCATCTCTTGGCAGCATCTGCATTCGTTGAAATATCAAATATTACATTTTCTATCTAAAATACATATTTGCAGGTTAAAAAGTCAACTACTTTGTTGAAAATTTACATGCTGATTCAAAAATTCAACTCTGGTTAAAAATTTAAATATTTTGTTGAAAATCTTTTCTTTTTGTTTTAAAATATCCACCATTACGTTTTCATTGAGAATTCTTTTTTTTTAATGCAACTCTTTTTGGTTAAAGATTAATCTTTTTTGTTTGAAAATTCGCCCATTCAGTTTGAAATTTATATTTGTAGGTTGAAAATTCAACTATTTGGTTAAAAGTTAAACTATTCGGAGTCAAATGCAAATCTTTGATTAAAAAGCCAAATTTTTAACAAAACCGTTTACATTGAAAATGAAAAAGTTTAATTTTCAGTTTAAAAAGATTAATGAATTTACAACCAAATAGTTACTTTTTCATCCAAAAATATAACATTTTAACAAAACGGTTAAACTTTTAAATAAATAGATAAATTCTCAACCAAACATTAAAAAATATGATTATTCTAAAACAACAACAGCTGAATTGAATAAGAAAATTCATTTGAAGAAAATTTTTTAATTTTTAACCAGAGATACATTTTGAACTAAAATAATGAATCTTCTACCAAAAAAGGTCCATTTTACTCATTTAGTTTATGATTTAACCACGTAGTCGAATGCAAACAAAAAATACAAATTTTAAACAAAATAATTGAGTCCTCAACAAAGGAGCTTTAACAAAAGATAGTTCACAACTACCAAATTACAGTTGTAGATGTATATATGCATATATTATCGAGCGCAAAGCTCTAGAACGAACAAAGAAAAAAGAAAAATATCTATAAAATTGTTGAGTTTTCCACCCAAAAAGGCAAGTTTTAAAAAGCAGTTGAATTTTCAACTGAAAGGGATACATTTTCATTGTGTTAATGTTCAGTAAGAAAATCAAGTATCTACCCAAAGAGATGAGTTTTTAACCAAGAAACAATTTTAGTCAAGACATACAAAAAAATTTTTAAAAACTGTTCCCTTATAGTTTAAAAATCAAGTAATTGGTTCAAAATTCGTCTTTTTTGTAAAACATAAATCTTATTGGTTAAAAATTAATCTTTTGAACATAGAATTTTTTTATGATGAAAAAGTAGTTTTCCTAAAATTTAATCTAAAAACAACAAAATTCCCTTCCTGATCGATTCAAAGACTTGAATTGCAGAATCTGCCTAATGGTAAATATTCGATCTCATTTGAAATAATTTTTATCACACTTTTTTTTTTGTTGAAAATTAATTTTTTTAACAGAAAATTAAACTATGACATTTTTGGTGAAAAAGTAATTTTTTAAATTAAAGTTTAATCTTTTAGTTAAAAATCTAACTTATTCTTTAACAATTAATGGATTTATTCTAAATACTTTTTATAATATTGTTCTTGGATTGAAAATTAATTTTGTTGAAAACAATTTACATCTGTATAAGGTTTCTTACAATTTATTATAATAAATTTCGTACAAACAGATCATCTGAAAAATAACAAAAAAGGAATAAAATAATAAAACATTAAATATAATTACATCTACCTCATTGAAAAATCATTTGTAAACAACTTTTTCGATTAAAAATGGTTTCATTAAATAAAAAATTGATGACAAAACTTTTTCGATTACATTGGTATTGTTTTCTCATCAATTGCACTTCTATAAAATAAAATGTTTTAAGATTACTGCAAGATTTATCAATAGTTCTTAATCAAATTAAACAAAATTTAAATTTAAAAAAAAGTAATTTTCATTTTTTATTAGTTCACAACTAAGATATTAATGAAAAAATACTGCTTCCAATTGTAGAACTGCGTACTTACAAGATATTGTGTACTTTTCATAGATTTAATAAAATTACCTGATATAGGCCACCATTGTGTGCTGAAACGTTTGAAACAACTTAATATTAGTTTCAATTCACCTGACCCTAAAGCGAACAACTTACATCAACGATTTCTTCAAAATTCTGTTATTTACTAGAAAAATTTCTTTAATAAAAATTGGTCTTTGTGATTGAAAATTCATATTTTTTGTTCAAACTTCTACTGTTTGGTGTCAAATTCATCTGTTTTAGTTGAAATTTGAAATAATCTGTAGAAAATTTCATTTTATTTATTGAATATTTACTTTTATAAACTAAAAACTGCATTATTCTATTTTTGTTTAAAATTTGATAGTTTTTATTGAACCTTGATCTTTTTTTGTTAAAAGTGGAATTATTTTTTTGAAAATTTATGTATTTTGTTGAAAATTTGTGTTTTTTGTTGGAAATATAAAACTAATTCCTTGAAAATTCACCTTTTTAATTGAGAATTCAACTATTTTGTTGAAAGTTCCTTTATAGTTAATCCAAAATTAATTTATGTAAGATAAAATTGGATTATATCATTTTTGGTAAAGAATTGATATTTGAAGTTAAAAATTGATCTTTTGTAGTTGAAAATTCAACCCTTTGGTTTGAAAATGCACATATTTCGATGAAAATTCGTTATTTCGGTAGAAAATTAATCTTCTCGTTTGAAAATTCATCTTTGTGATTAAGAACAAAACTATTAAGTTGCACATTCCGTTTTTTTGTTGTTAAAAATTAAATTCTCTAACTGAAAATTGAACTATCCCGCTTTTGGCGCAACACTGAAATTTGGAATTAAAAATGGATATTTTTGGGTTGAAAATTCAATTATATTTTTCAAACATCGTCTTTTTTATATAAAATTAATCTTCTTGGTTGAAAATACATCTGTTTGCTTGAAAGTTTAACTATGTATGTATCATCAAATGCATCTACTTTATTAAAATTTCAATCAATTTGTTGAAATTTAATTGTTTTTTGTTAAATACTAATTCTTTTAAATAAAAAGGAATTATCCTATTTCTGGTTTTATGTATTTATATTTGTAATAAAAAATTTATCTTTTTCAGTTGAAAACTCCACTATTTGTTTGAAAACTGATCTTTTTGACTAGGGTTCAACTATTTTGTTAAAAACTGATAAAAAATTCAACTGCACAATTTCAGGATGAAAAATTATATTTTTAATTAAAAATTAATTTTTTCATTTGAAAATTCGTCTTTCTGGCAGAAAATTATTTTTCTTTGTTAAAATCTTATCTTGTTTATTTAGGATTGAACTATTTTCTTGATTTTGTTTTTTTGTTAAGAATGAATGTTTAAAAAAAAATTTAATTATATCATTGTCGGTTGAAAACTAATCGGTTTTTTGTAGAGAATTAATGTTATGGGTAAAAAATTAATCTCTTTTTTATTATTCTTAACATAGATGCCCAAATTAGATTTTTTTTATCTCAGATCGGAAAAAACGTCTTGCATAATTTACTATAAAAAATGTTAATCGCTGAAAGTTTCTGCTATATAATGTGTAGAACTTCCCTGATTTTCAGTGAACTCTATCTTATTTTAAATACTTTATATATTATTGTACTTGGATTGAAAATTAATTTAGTTGAAAATTCTATTTGTTAAAAATCATTTTTTAAAAAAGAAAATTAATCTTTGTGATTAAAATTTCATCTATTTTGTTAAAACTTTTACTATTTGCTGTCAAATTCGCCTGTTTTTGTTAAAATTTTAAATAACCTGTAGAAAATTTAATTTTTTTATTGAATATTAAGTTTCATATACTAAAAACTGAATTATTCTATTTTTGTTTAAAATTTGAAATTTTTATTGAAACTTGATTTTTTTTCCTTAAAAATGGAATTATTTGTTTGAAAATTCCCGTATCTTGTTGAGAATTTATGTTTTTTTGTTAGAAATATAAATATGAAGACACGATACATCCATAAGCCTGAACATAATTCATTCAATCCCACATTTCTTAAACCATATATTGTTTAGAAGGACATAAAACATTGGGAGCCTATACATTTTATACAGCTGTTTTGTTGTGAAGATCAAGTGCAAGGAGTTTTATGGTACTTTTCTTATATTGAGTAAAGTTAGTGTAACATTGGTGTATTTTTAATTATAAGTTAATTTTTTAGTTATTATTTGCATTCAATATAAACATCAAGTATTATTCCTGTGATGCATGGAATTTGCTATAAAATTTCATTGCTGATAAAAAATGCGGTAGCAACTTATTGATATTTTGAGGTTAATATTACATTTTGCAATTCAAGAGCGAAATACTCTCAGTAAACAAATTTATCAAAAAGCCGTAGGATGAAAACATAAAAAGCTATTTTTTATTTTAATCCTGATTAAAATAGTTTTTTTATCAAAAATTGTATAACCAGCAATTCGCTCTTGTATTCTAAAATTAATTCCTAACCTCAAAATTTCAAATGTTATCGCATTTTACACCAGAAATGTACTTTAATAACAAATTCCATGCTTCACTGAAACATTACTTAATGTTAATGTTTATATTAATAACAAATAATATCTTATACATTAACTTATAATTACAAATATACTAACCCTACCGATAGAAATCTCAGAGTATATGCTAAAGATTCTCAAGGCTCTGAGAAGCTCGGAGAAATTCTCCGCAGGCACTCAGGTAGATATATTTAATGGTCTAGATAGCTCGTTCAAATGCTTTGAAGGCTTTAAAATGTCCTTTCCGAAATTGAAATAAAAATATGATCATAAATAACAAGCAGAGAGGCTTACATTGAAATAAGAATTCGACCATAAATAACAAGCAGAAGCCCTGTATTGCGATTGCGATGGCGATGGCACGGGTGGAAAGGTGGTGGTAAATGAGAAGCGTTGATTAGTATTACCCACCTCGAAATTTGATTCGATTATTATTCCCAACAGTGATCCAAAAATACTTGCGCATGCTTGAACTGTGCGGCGCTCATTGGCTCTAGTTCGCGTACGTATTTAAAAATCAAGTACAGACGCGCACCGTAGCCAATGAACGTCACTTAAATCCAAGCAAGCACAGATCAAGCCAGCTCCGTTGGAATCATTTAACTTCAAGAAAACGCGTGTAACGTTCCATTACTGTCTAACTCACGGTGACTCACGAGTGTCCCTTTCGCACGCGTGTAGCTATCAAAGAAGGAGCAATCGTGACAATTTTTTAAATATTTTCCAACTCTGTCTAATCCATTCACAACTCGTGTCTCACGCATATAGCAATGAAAATCGAGTAGTGTGACAATCGAAATCGACAATATCGTTTAGAGATTTTATATTAAGGATATCATACCTCTGATTCGAGGGGCACGAACGTGATTCTTTTCAGGCCAGTTTATGGGTTTTTTAAGCACTATGGAGCCCTTGTCACCTGTCACAAATTCCGTCCCATTGTAGAAGCCTCGATTCAACAATAAAAATAAAATGAAAGAATTTTCGACATTCGGAGAATAACAATGTGTCCGGAAAATCTCATTTTAAAAACTCCATGACTTTCGCCAGGACAAATTTTCATTTTCCCTGACCATTAATATTCAAAGACCAGCATTTTGAACTTGTAACATTTTTAACATACAAACTATTATAAACTGAATGAAACAATATTTCATATAAAAAATTAAAAAATTGAAAATATATTTATTTACTTCCACTGAAAAAGGTGACTTTTAATCCATAAGATCAATTTTGATAAAAAAAAAGATCGAATTTTCAATAGAACAGTTGAGTTTTCGAAAAAAGATTAATTCTTATCCAATCAGTTAAATTTTCAACAAAATAATTCAATTTTGAACAAAATAAGTGAATTTTCAAGCAGATTTAGCAGCTTGAACCAAAAATGGTTGAATTTTAACCAAATAATTCAATATTTTATAAGACAGTTTCATCTTCAACAAAAAAAAAGACGAATTTTCAATCCAAAAGTACGAATTTTCTTTCTAAGATCCAAGTAGATGAAACTTTAACAAAACATTTAAATTTTCGATTAAAAAATATGACTTTTCAAAAAATAATTAATATGTCCACAAAACAGTTTAATTTGTAGTGAAAAAGGTGAAATTTCAACAAAAAAATTTTCAACGAAATAGTTCAATTTTCAACCAAACAGATGAAACCTCAACTAAACAAAAAAATTAACAAAGTAGTTCAACTTTGACCCAAGTACTTGAATTTTCAATTAAAAAATACCATTCTACTAAAACAGATGACAAAAATACTACAAAGAAAAAAAGAAATAGAAAAACAAGAGAAATAAATTTGTAACAAGAGTATTACATCAGGGTGGCCACAAAATTTCATTTTTAAAATTCCCTTTTACCCATTCCCTCCGAATCCTAAGCTTGTGACATTTTTAACATAGAATCTTTTTAAAAATCCCTGACTTTTCCCTGATTTCCAGGTAGTAGGGCGGGTATTAGGACTTAGGGCCACCTTGAATATCTACATGGCTTAAAAACTAATGAATTGAGGATCTGCATTAATCTCGATTTAAGGAGAAAAGTAAGAATTCTTTTTTTTTTCTAGAGAGGCGCGCCTTTTTTCTGCGTTTTCTTTTGAGGGAGGCAGAAAATCCGGATTCCCCTGATTTGGCGTATCTTATGTACAAAAGGCGAGAGCTTGTATATATTTACGACTAGAGTCTAAGCAGAAAACCGTATTTGGAAAACACCCGGTAATCACGTCGGTTGCACATATAAGGCGTCGATGAGCATCGAACAGGTTCGGTTCGTTTGCCCGAAGAAATAAAGCCGGGTAGATATGGATTGCCAATTTGCAAGTGTCACCGAACCACCGAAGAAAAAAGTACCTGCAAACGATAATGAGCAAAGATACCAATTCCTGCGGATTCATTTATCAAAAATTATTTTCAATTTAAATGGCTACCATAGCCTAATCCTAATGTATCCGAAAAAAACTGAAAAAGTGACTAATTTAAGCTAAAAAGTGGCTAAAAGTGATTGCCGTTCCAACAAAAAGGGCCCTGTAATTTTGATTTCATTAAACATCTAATTTATCGGCTTGTATTCACAACATTAGATAAAATTCGGTTGATGCCTTCGGACATGAAAAACAAGATAAAATTTGTTATAATAAATTTTATAAGGAATGTTAAGAAAAATTGTAGTTAATTTCATTACAAGATTAATAATGTTTTTAATATTAGAGACTTCGCAAAGCCTACAATTCGATCTAAACAGGTTAAATAAGGTGATTTTCAAGGAAATAAAGGAATAATGGGAGAAAAATATGTTAAGTAAAATGAATTAACCTTGCAAATAACAGCATGTAATTTCAACAAAAGACATTAATTTTCAAGCAGGCGAAGATTAACTTTGAACTAAAAAACACGAACTTTCGAAAAAATTAATGAATCCTCAACGAAAACAGATTTTTAATTTTTAACTAAACAGTTACATATTTAATCAAAAATGAAAACATTTTTAAGAAAAGAGATACATTATTTTCAATGAATTAGATGAATTTTCCACCAAACTGATTAATTATTTCTTCCGAAAAATACGAAATTTCAATCAAATAGTTCAATATTCAACTAAATAGATTTATTTCCAATTGAGATGATGAACCTTTATCCAAAAGAATTAATTTTTAACAAAATAGTTTAATCCTCGACCAAAAAAGATGATTACTTGGTAATAAACCATGTTTAATAAAAAAAAGATTAAATTTTCAACCAATTTTTAAGCTACAAAATCGAATGTTTTCAAAAACCTATGACTTTTGATCTTAAAATGATGATTTTTCAACAACAAAGGTCATTTTCAACCAGAAAAGATTACATTTTTACCATAAGAGATTAATTATTAACAACAAATTTAGTATTAAGCTAAATAGTCGAGGTTTTAAGAAAAAACTGGACTTTTAATCCCAAAAAGATAAATTTTCAACTAAGCCAGATGAATTATCAACGACTTAGGTGAATTTTTAACGAAAAAAAAAACTAATTTTTAACCAAGGAGTTGCATTTAGAACGAAATAGTTGCACATTCAGGCAAAAGGGACGAATTTTCAAGAAAAAAGTTGAATTTTAAATTGAAGTTTCTGGAAAATAGGGGGAAAAAAGCGGAAGGTTTGAGATTGATGAGGATAAATTTGGGCACTCCATGCTATCAAATGTCTGCATACAAAATCGTCTGACGGCCACCGTCTGTGCTCAGGAGCAGTTTTAGTTTTCTGTACTTTTCCAGTTCTCTGACCAAATATTCAGGTGAATGCGAGCGCTTCTGATAAAAATTCAGCTACAAACGGTAGAGGATTTTTTAGACATTGAAAACTCCACAGGATTGAGTACGTCAGGCATTGATTGGAGGCTAATTATGATAGTTAGGGATAATTGGGGATTAAGCACATCTGACGATCCCCTGATGGAGGGGGATGTTAGATATGTAAAAACTCGAAAACGGTATACATGGAGTAGAAAACTAATTTATCTAATTTCAAGAATTCTTTTAGAAAAGAGAAAAATAGGAGAATAGGGGAAAGAGTGTGAAGTGTGGTGTTAATTACTGGATTTCATGTTTTCTGAGAGTTAGAAAATATTTCAATCTGATAAAGTACTTTTTCTAGTACATTATCAGCACTTTTGAGTAAGGGGTCGTTTTTTACGTTGGGATGGTTATGTAAAATAGAATTTGAGGACGTTGGGGAGCCTAAAATGGGCCTTCAATTCTGATGTCCTCACTTTTAAGATTAGTGCATATTTATTTTTAAGGGTTGTTTTTTTATGATAGCTGTTTTTAAAAAGTTGCGCCGAAGACCATGCAAGAGCCTTAAATGTGGTTTTAATTCCAACAAAAGAAAAAATTTGATATAACCAATATTTCTGCCATGGTACTGCTAAGCTTTATGTAAAGCTGGCAGTATACCATGCATTTTTTTGAAAAAATTCAAACACAAAATTTGGCTTTTGGGTATTAAATGAGCCTTAAATGAGCCCTTAATTATGACATAGGTCTGACGATCTTTGGACAAAGTGGTACTTCCAGGTTTACCCACCTGATTGAGTAGCAATTGCATACATAGATTATTTACATTTTTTCAGGTAAAACGTAAAATGAGATAAAGTGACTAAAGTAGCCTCTCTCATAAAAAAGTGAATGACTTTCTCTTAAAAAAGTGTGTAAAGAGTGTCTTGAAAAAAGTAATTAAAAGTGGCTAAAAATGACTAAAAGTGACTTATGGTGACTAAAAGTGACTGTACGTCAGTCCCGTTGATCCCCGATTTCTAAATTTCAGACATAAAACTGGATAGATAATTTGGGAAGATTGTATTGTACCAAATTCGAAAATTCCGTAGGATGTAATTATTGTCGGTGTTTCTTGGCGAAGAATCATCGTGAACTTTAAAGTTTAACATAACCGTAAACTATGCGAAATGGCAATGCACGCGTCCTTTCCCTCTTCCTCTTTCCTCTCAAGGCTGTTCAGTGTTCACTCACAGCAAAAGGATTCGAGGACGTCGGGGAGGATGACGAAGACGAGAGAAATGGATGAGCCGTTAATGCACTTGCTAACCGACCAACCAATTATCTGCAAGTTATTCCTCGTACACCTGTGCACTTTACTAACCACGAAACAGAAGTTCTATCAGGGGATGAAGAATCGAAAACTGAAGATGCATATCCGTCAACAGCATCAGGTCAAACAAGCAATATGAAAAGGTAAGAGAAACATGGTGGATGCAAAAATTGATTCTCAAAATTCCCTGGTCTGTTCTTTTCTTTGGGATTAAGGATTTCAGCGAAATCCTCAATTTTTTAAAATAAATTTGGTGAAATCCATTAAAATATGATAAGATCCCATGAAATTACATGAAATCGCATGGTATTTCCTATCTGTGATCTTGGAAATCTGATAAAATCACTTGAAATTTTTTTAATATTCTAAAACCTTATGGACCCTTTAAAATCGTTCCATATCTTCTGAAATCATGTAAAACATCATGATTTTTTTTAATTCCTTAAAAACATTCGAATCCTATAAAATACCTTAAAAATAAAATACCCTAAAATATTTCAAATATTTCGAAATCCCTTTAAGTTATTGAAAGCTCTTTAAAATTTCTTCGAATGTTTTAAAATACACTAACTAATTTTGAAGGAATTCAAGAAAATTCAGAAACAGACATAGACCTGAACCCATGAGTAAATTTATTCAAAGAAAAGTTATCTTTTTATCTAAAAAGTTACTATAATGGCCTTATCTTAAAATAATGACCAGAAAGTGACTAAAAGTGACTGTGATAGCCCTGATTATTCTTGGCAGTTACTTGAAATACTTCTTACATGAATTCCCTGACTTTCACCATTTTCTTTTTAAATTTGACTTTCCCACAACAAAAAATTGCGCTGATTTTTCCCTGGTTTCCAGAGCTACCCAGACTTCTAGCCACCCTGAATATGTTGGTCTGGGGAATAAATACGAGCGAAAGATAAACGAGTCAAATACTGCTTTGTAAATCATTTCTTCTCTTAATCCTCTCCAGATCACTTCTCACAGAGCGCCATTAGCCGCTTTATTCGTTCGCTGCTGTCCGATCGGTTCGACATCTTTCAAATCACATTTCTTGCTAGCCTCTAGTAGCCAATGTTAGCCTATACATTTTGAATTATAGAACATCTACAACATTACCGACCGCTTCACCAATCATCTGGCATTCCAGGTATCAATACATTCCACCTACTATACCCTCATCCATTGAGAACCAAATTCAAAAAATCTGCAATCAATAACATTCCCCGCAAAGTGATAGATTAATAAAACAAACATCATCGAGTGAAAATTTTATTTTCTTAAGAATTTAATTAGTCCTCGAAGAGTTTGCTCGTAAGAGGGTCGCGCCAAAAAACTACGGTTGGTAACAGCCCGTGCAGAAATCGCCCGATTTCAAACGTAATACCGATCTGGCCCCGATCGGATTTCCCGATCTGGCCCTGATCGGTAGAACCGTGTGTATTCTAGCAATGTTTATAAATGCATAAGGCGAGTAAGCCACGTGTTCAGAGGCACCAAACACCAGTCAGTAGACCTCGAAACCTGTGCGAGGAAGATGAGA
>NC_046663.1:71713883-71727019 GCF_010883055.1 Belonocnema kinseyi
AACCTTTTCTTTTCGTGCCTGTAGTACGTTAATTTTAACTTAAAATAACTTAATTTTAAAATTCAAAATATTAAGGTGGCCTTCGAAAGGAGAGGACTATTCAATAGTTTCATGTTTACTTATATTAAAACTCCATTTGTGAAATTCATGAATGGATTATAATGAGACTCATCGTGTACCGATCGGGTGTCCCGACCTGGCCCCGACCTGGGCGTGTGTTTCATGTGCGGCCTGGCCCTGACCAGGATTCCCGATCGGGACCCGACCTGGACTGGTCTGGCCCCGATCGGGGTCAGACCGAGATTTCTCCACGGTAGGGGGCGGGTAGTCAGAGGAAATTACTTTTTGGTTACGTAGTTTATGAACGGCCCCTAATTGATGAGATAGGATTTACTCTTCCTTTTCTTAACTCAAGACCGAAGCACTGTTAGACAGTAATTATCCGAAGCGCAGAATTGCACAGTCTGGTTTATACCGTGAGAATCGAATGTCGGATAGTCCAGAGATTCAATCCGCAATCGATCGTTGGATCAATGGATCGTTCAGGAATCATGAAGTAACTCACTGAATGAAAAGCTTGTTTTCGCTCATGAAGTCTCTGACTTGTGAAACCTCTTATGTTTGATCTACGTGAACATATTAGACCAGACTCCTCGCACTAGGGAAACCATCAACTACAAGGGAACTAACAAGAAGAGTTTACAGATTTTGTGTTCGATTCTGAAAGAATGAAGATATATGTATCCTCCTTACAACCTTACACAGAAAAAATTGGGCGTTGACTAAAGTTGCAGTTCAAATAAAAGTTGGTATAACTGAGAACTTGAGCTCCAATAGATATCTGTAGAGAGCCACGCATTCATAAACCAAGCGCTTGGAAAGTAGGGCTGATAAGTTAGGAATCGGTTTACAGTTATCGACCGATGACTTGAGACGAAAAGTTTCTTGCATCTGAATATGCCTATATGTTCACAACTTTGCCTATATGTTCACTACTTTGAAACCAAAAACGGGTTCGAATCGAAACATCAGTTTTATCAGTGTAACACGGATGTTTACAATTTTAACAAATACAGAAAGACAGACTTCAGATTTCAAAATGATCTCAAAATAGGGGAATATGGTGATTTTTCAGGAAAATAGGGCATAATTCTTTAAAATAAAATTAAAGTCGATAGTAGATCACAAAAGTTAAGCTTTCAAGCTAAATTATTCTAATCTGTTAGAAAGCAGTTGACTTTTAAACCATAAAAGATGCATATTCGACAAAAAAGTACATTTTCAATCAAGAAAGATGAATATTCAACCAAATAATGGAATTATCCATGAAACAATTGAATCTTTAAACTGAAAATACAAATATCCAACAAAAAAGTTCATTTCTAGAAAAATAGTTCAATTTTGCAGGAAAAAAACCCTTTATTTTTTAGAAGAAGGTTCAATTTTCAACTAAACAATTAATTGAATTTTTAATTCCAAAATATGAATGGTCAACAAAAAAGTTTTTTTTTTCAGACCAAAAACATGAATTTTCTACAAAACAGTGGAATTTCGAACCCGAAAATATAAATTTTCAAGAAAAAAGTTAATTTCTAACCAAACATTTAAATTTTCAAGTAAAAAAAAATGGAATTTTTTACAAGAAAGTTGAATTTTCAACAAAAAAAGTTTAATAATCAAGCTACATTTTCAATCAAAAACAATGATTTTTCTACCATGAAAAATGAATTTTCTATCCTAAAAGAGGAATTTTTTATCCAAAAATACGAATTTTCAACAGTACAGATTAATTTCTGACAAAATAATTACATTTTTAACCATTTAGGTGCACTTTTAATCAAATGTTACATTTTCAAAGAAAAAGATTAAACTTCCAGCATTTTCATTTTCATTTCAATTTTCATTTTCAACCAAAGAAGATGAATTTTTAAACAAACCTGTAATAGTTGATATTCCAACGAAAAAATATTTTAATTTGAAATATTAATAATAAAAATATTAGTTTAAAAATAAAATTATTAATTTTCAACAAAATAATAGAATTTTTAATGAAACGAGATGAATTCTGAACTAACAATATAATAGCAGACTTTCAAATAAAAGAACTCACTTTTGAGCAAAAATAGCCGGATTTTCTTGTTAGGTTTTATTAATTCAAAGCAAAAAAAAACAAGAAAAATTGGAGAAAAAGAATTCTTAAAAAAGAGAGTAAAGAGGGAAACAGGGGAAACACCTAACACTTCAGGAAAACTACAAAATTCTAACATAAGGAGGAGGCCTATGCTCTATGAAATTATATTTCTAACATTACGATCTCGATTACAATGTATACATCTTTGAATAATAAGATTTAATACTCCTATGTGAAGCAAAGGGGATTTTTAATAATTGGAAAATACAGTGAACCCCAGAGATAGGGCCCCCTGATATAGTCCTTCTGACAATTGACGCAGCGCCGCAAGTAGGAGTAAAAGGAACTGCACGGGGTGAGCGGCGGTCGCTCAGGCGCAAACAAACAAAAGCGTTTTCTACGAAACGGCCCTTTATCTGTGTAATTCCCCACCTCCTCCAGTCCCAAAACCGACCCAGTCTCAGAGTTTTATTGTACTTCAATAAATTTATTTTTCAAAAATTGAGGCCGCGAATTGCGGAGAATTTCTTAAAGTCTAGTCTCTAAATCTGAATCAGTGAAATTACACTGATTCAAATAGCTAGAAATGGGTCACTGACAATCAGTGAAAGGTTACTTATTGAATCAGTGAAATAATCACTTTTGAGTGTTGGCAGTACTGCATCATGTCAATTAAGCAATCATAATAAAATAATATTTTAGTACATTCAATCAAAGAATCATAGTAAAAACTTAAAACCCATAAATATGATCAAATATTTAACACTCAAAAATGCAGACGGGTCTCAGAGGCCCGGCCGGTCACAATTTTCGAGTTGCAAAGAGTTGTATATCAAAGATGGGCTTGTGCATGGAAATTTCTTTTGGCGAAGTCTAAAGACATACAAAAAATCAGGTTTTCTGAAAATTCCATTTGTGGAGTGCTCCACAGAAACGTGTATATTTTTTACTTACACAAAAAGGCCAGCCGGGCCTCGCAGTCCCGCTGTTCATTGCAACATCAACTTTGAGTACCGCGAGGAAAAGAGTATGCATATCACTCATGTTTGAATGAAAAAATAGTTTGAGTGCATAGATTTCATTTTTACAGATACTTTTTTTTTACTTTGAAGGATTTCTATATATTTGCTTGTTTGTTTCTAAAATACATCTACTGCTTGCAGGTGCAAACATAATTTCTCGCGCAAACTCTTTCAAACGTGCGCTCGCATTTGCAACGCGTGATATTTTGATGTTGTAGAGATTATGTTGTCATAGTGGTTGTAATAGTTGCAATGCTGGTATTTAGAAGGAACAAAAGTACAGGTTATAAATCTTTTTTATAACGCAACAAAAGAAGGCGTTGACACTCTTGGCCAAATATACTATTGATATATGGTTCAATGTAAAACGAATCAGTGGCCTCACGCAATGTTTTTTAATTTTAAAAAAGTCTCTTCAGTCACAGCTTTTGTGATTCATCGCGATTTTATTGGAAAAATCGAGCAACAAGTCGGCTTCACTAGATAACGTATTTTGGTAAATTTTGGTTTGGCATGCCATAAAAATGCGTGCAACAAATATTTGGTTAACACGATCAAGTGTCGAAACTTTGCAAAGCTGCATTATAAATTTAAATGCAATGTGATCATAAAATGTAATTATGAATAAAAATGATCAGACTTCTTAATTTTTCTATACATTTACTGGAAAGAGAAGTTCGAATTTCAACGGGCCTGAGAGGCCCGGCTTGCCTTTTAACGACACGATTTTAGCTTGCCATCATGAGGGTTAAAAAGGTGAAAAGTTCCGATGCTTGTAAATGACAAACAACCTCACATATTACTTTAATTTCAAGATTGGACCGACATGTACAAACCCATTGAGTATTTCCTATACGAGTTATACTTGTGCAAAAGAGTAACAACAACTCTTAACTTAAAAATTTAGAAGTTATGCTTCACATGATTTACTCTCGTGTTACTGAACTGATTAGTGAATAAGTCCGAAATCACTGATTGATCATGAAATGTCTAAATACTATTTAAATCAGTGAATTTTTCAGTGATTCATATTAGAGAGTGAAGTGGGGAAATATCGTTTTCTTGGCTCGTGGGACAATTACTGGTAATGCGGCTAATGCCGGAAGCAAGAACTAGGAAAAGAGGGAGGAGAGTCGCTCCCCGCTACAGCTTCATCGTCCGGGAGCTGGGTACCTTCCCGTATGCAATAATATGTCCAAGGAAAGTTTAGGGTTATTCTTATGTATTTTGAGCCGCTGCATCCGAATATGTCGTTTGCTTGCCCGAAAAAATGGTTTTGTTTAAATCGCAATTGTTTAAACAAATTATAAAAAAATGATTTTATTGTGTTGGACAATTTTTTTTCTGAATATATGGCTCATTTAAAGAAGAAAAGATCTCTAGTAATTTTTTCGTTAATTGCGTATTTCATAAGTTATGATTTTTTGAATGACGAAAATGTAACGTGTTTTGCCAACTTTCGATGTTAATAATTTTTGACTTAATGAATATTTCTTGAAAATTAAAAAATGTACTTGTTCCTTGAGATATACCCTACAGCCTGATATGCTCACAAGGCACTTTTGCTGGTCGAGCGCCGAGCGCGCTGCGAGCCCGATATATATCTCGCGCTCGCGGCTGTTCGTTCTTCACCGTTTCTTCTTTAGGATATTAATATAAAATTAGATCCCCTTTCATATAGATATGAAATGCAAGGCGATTTACTAGTTCCCGCTCAAATAAAAATTCTTTTACCTCCTATAGATAAATTTGTTCCAAGTTGCCATTGCAAAGCATGCATGTTTGAAAAATCATGTATTTGTGTAAAGACTGAAATAAAATGTTGTATATTTTGTTATTGTCAAAAGAAAAAAATGTGTAAAAACAGATTTAATGATAGCAATCGATCAAACACAAAATAAAACGTATTAGAATATATGCAATTAAAATGCTGCATTTTTAAAATTTAGTACAAATGTACATTTATAAAACAAATTATAATTTAACATTACATTTTAGTAAATGTTAAACTATTTCAAACTATTTTACTAAGAAATTATTACCTGACAAAAATTCCAAGTATCTAACATGAGAACAAAAAAATTGTTAAGAACCTCCTCAGATATGCGTTCGTCGCGATGAGCGCTTTGTATTAAATGCAGAATGTGCCTTGTGAGCACTGCAAAATAACAAATTGTCGACGTCAAGAAATAGGGTTTCTAGGCCGGAGACTCAACATTAGTGCATACCAGGCTGTAGAGTATATCTCAAGGAACAAGTACGTTTTTTAATTTTCAAGAAATATTCATAAGGTCAAAAATTATTAACATCGAAAGTTGGCAAAAAACGTTACATTTTCGTCATTCAAAAAATCATAACTTATGAAATACGCAATTAACGAAAAAATTACTAAAGACCTTTTCTTTTTTAAATGAGCCATATATTCATAAAAAATTGTCCGACACGATAAAATAATTTTTTCATAATTTGTTTAAACAATTGCGATTTAAACCAAACGTACCATTTTTTCGGGCAAGCGACCGACATATTCGAATTCGGTGGCTCAAAATACACAAGAATAACCCTTAACTTTCATTGGACATATTATTGCATACGGGAAGGTACCCAGCTCCCGGACGATCAGGGATTTTTTGCAAACACCCTTAGATTAGTCGGCTACCCGCTTACTCTCGGGTCCTTTATAATGGGCACTTGCCACCGAGACTCGAGCGCTTCAACGACGTTGGTGCCAGTCACATTCCACCTATCTGACTACCTGTCTGACATCGGGATCCCTCTACTTGTCACGCTATTTAGATCCTAAAGTACTATCATGCACTCTCGATGAAAAGTCACGCAAGTTACAATGAGGAAGTAAGACAATTTAAACAATTTACCCAATCCAGGAAAATTTTATATTTCCAAGTAAAATGCAAGCAAAATGCAATTAAAAAAATAGGCCCGTAGCAAAGACTAATTACTGGTATCAAAGGCTTCAAAACACAAATAAAATGGTTTTTTTTTTGTTGAAAAAAGACCGATGGTGCGCCCCATTTTCCGGCTCGTAAAGACATTTTTTCTTTAGTAAGAACGGATAAGGGGCCAAAAAAGCGAACGCAAAACTCTGTGAAATTGCATAACTTTAAATTGTTCAAAAGCAAATCAAATCGAGGTTTTTTTCATTGGTGGAAACTGCCTAAGAAAGATGTTAAAGAAAATAATTTTTATAATAAAAATAACTTTTAACTAATTCAAATAAAATGTCATATTTTGACGTATTCCTAACTTTGCTCTCTTTTATAAGGATATGCGCGAATTAATAAATTATGGATGGTATCAACGATTTAAAAATAATAAGTCAGCTGTTATAAGGGAAATAACTATGTATATAATTCGCCAGCCAGACTAAAGAAGATAGGCATTATGCTGATTTTCTACGTTGCATATTGGAATCGGATTTTTACGGGAAAATTAATTTTCATATCGATTTTTTTCGGGGAGGTGACTGTTCGTACATAAATTTTTGACGAATTAGCAAAAAATTGTGGTTATTTTTCTGCAAAAATTTCTGGATGATGCTCAAGTAAAAGCTAGCATGTGTCAGAACTGAGACTCAAATAGAACTCTTTTTGAGGGTTCCTTTTCAGTTCATTGAAATCCGATAGATGGCAACATAACAAAAAGATCAGCAGTCGGTAAAAAATGTAAAAATTAATCTTAAAATGAGTCACAACTCATGTGCATTATCTTCCTTTTAAGAATGACAAATCTCTAATTTTAGTTTCTTTATTAAATTTTTCGCAGTGCAATGTCAATAAGTTTTGTACAAAATGAGTACAAAAAGTCTCTATTAGAACTCATACTTCGGGTTCATTTGGAACAATGTATCATTTTGGACTGTTTTTCAACAAGAGAGTTACAGCTTTTTTTTTGCTTTTTGTTATAGCTCCCTTGGAACCAAAAATCGGTTCTAACAGAAATCCTATTTTTTTGTGCGAGTTAAAATTTCTTTCTAACTTATACTTGAAAGAAGTATTCAAAGTTTTTTCAAGCGTTCCTCTTTCGAATGAAGCAATTAAAAATTAAGACTTGAAAATTAAAATTGTCAGATATACATTATATTGATACACACTGTCGTACTAGTTTTCGTATAAATTGAATACCGTTTCAGCAAAAACGAGGGCTTTAGATTAACTGTTCAGCCATTAAAATTGAACAATGTTTATCATTAAAAGTGTTTGAAACTGAAAAGGTAAGACTTACAAAACTTCCTTCGAAAAATAAATTCACTGTCATTTCCCGGTCTAGTGACTACCCTGTAATTATTTTAAATGGAAAATACAAAAGAAGAACAAATTGTGAAATAGGAAGTAGGTTCGAAATCTGAACAGGGACACTCCCTGAAGACGAGAAAGGCTTTTTCTCTAAATGACTATGTAAAATAGAAGATCGTAACCGCGATCTCGGAGAAGTCGCTTCGTTCCGAAACGCACGAGAGCATAAAATAAGTCGTAAAGGAGTAAGCCTGGAATCACGAGTTGTCTCGAGTAAAACCGTGCAAGTCTTCTCTTTTATCTTTTCTTAGCTATCGCGTCGCAGAGCCACCTGCAGGTGGTGAGCAATGAGCATGATACGGTAATAGCAGCTTCCCTTTTACAAAACCCCGGATTGCGCTAATCAATCCAAAAATGAAGAGTATTATCTGTCGATCGAATGAAAAATAGAAAAATCATCGTACTACTCAAATAACCGAGAATTAAAATTTAACGTTAAATTTTAATTATCGTTGATAAGCGTACGCTTATCTCCTAGCTACCAGATATCCAAGTCATAAAAAATAACGCTAGAGCCTTTCAAGATCATTCAAAAGTTCGCCTTCAGGAGACTCAGAACTTCACAAAGAATAATACTTTGATGAAATCATTTAAAGAAGTTAAGATGTGCATTAATAATATACATTAATAATGCGCATTGATAATATGACTAATGTCCTTTTGAATTGAAAAGAATGCAAAATAATTTCATGAAATTTACGAAAATCCTTCAATACTTGTGAATATAATCTTTGAAGGCCACTTAAATATTATCTCTAAAATCCCCTGAAATTACACGAAATATGATATTTTTTGCTAGATTCCTATAGAAAATTTAATAAAACAACTTGAACTCTTTGGAACTCGAATAAATACCTTTAAATCTTTTTAAATATCTTAAAACCTTACTGGTTCTACAAAATCGTATCTTCAGAAATTCTAGAAAATTTTTTCCAACTGCATGGAAATGGCTTTAAACCCCTAAAGTCAAACAAATCCTTGGGAATTCATTAGAATCTTTCTAAATGCCCTAAAATATATCAAATCCTTTCAAATCTCTTGGAATCTTTAGAAATCTCTTGAAATTTTTTGAAATCCTTTGAAACTTTATAAGCTAATTGAAAATTCCTAGGAAGTTTTAAAATCCTTTGAAAACCCATTACATTATTGAATTCTATAATTAATTGATTGAAATATTTCAAATAGCCTAACACATTTAATATTCCTTAAAAGTTTTTTAATTTTTTGAAAATTCATTAGCATTTCTTTAACTACCCTAAAATCTATATAATCCTTTGAAATATCTTCAAATGATTAAAATTTCTGTTTAAAAACTTGGGATCTTTCAAAATACCCTAAAATATTTCAAAATAATTCAAGAAAATTCAGAAATACACCTGAATTCAGTAATGGTTATTAGTTAGCCCGTAGGTTAATTTATTGAAAGAAAAGTGACTAAATCGAACTTTTCATTTTAAAAAGTGACTGTAGTGACTCTTTTCAAAAATGACTAAAATTTGATTTGAGAAAAAATAGAGATTGCTAGTGACTGTGTGGCAGCCCGGAGTATTCTTGACAGTTACTTAACACTTCGTCTTCCAGGTGAATTATACTGACGCGGTGGTCCAGGTGGGACTTTTAAGTCCATGAGGTTTTTCAAAATTTACAGTTATACTCCTGAGTCTATAGAAAAAATTGCGAGCAACTATTTTGCTATTTACACTTTTATATATTTTAAACAATCAATTATCCAAACACATGTTCCGAAAAATGGGGAAATTACTAAAAAATTCATATATCCTTTAAATGAATTTCAGAAAAAAGGACTTTACACGTTAGCTTTCAAAAAAATATATTTCCATAGTCCCGGCTGAAAAAAGTAGAATTACTTTAGTGCCTGTAAATTTACGTATTTCAGAGAGGGTCAGACAAGCTTTCGTGCACATAAATATACAAAAAAGAAGGAAAAAACTCGATAAAATGAGATTTAACAATTAACCAAAACACTAACGCCGTAGTCCAGGTGGGACTTTCAGCGCACAGCGTTAATTCCTCCTCCTTGCCAGACACACACAATCTATCTGACGCTGACGCCCTTCAGGAAGCTGGACCCGGAGACGTTCACAATTTTTTAGGTTGGGGATCCATGACCTACTCTCTCTCCATTTTCTAACTATTTGAAATACATAAAGGCACTGTGCCCTAAAAGTGTCACATGGACCACGTAGTGTTAAAGTGCTTCTTACAGATATCCCCTCACTTTCGCTGTATTTTTTCAAAATTCGTGACTTCCTTTTTTTTTGAAAACATCGAAATTTTGAAGCAAAAGAATCTCGAAGCGTCCAGCTTTCAAGCATTCCACTTTGATAGGATTATCCTCGAACTTATAAAAAAATATAACGTAAAAAGAACAATTTACAATTAGATAAGGAACTTTTTTCTACACCCAATGATTTTTATCATGCAAGCATTATAATTGTCAATATTCTCTAATTATTGAAGGTAGATATTTCAACACGGGTGGTCGGTTATGAGATACCCAGCAGAGCCAAGAAGCTCATCTCATATCTCAAACAGGGAAGTAACGATTCGCAATTACTCGAGTGCTATAAAATGTCGAACTGTATGAATAAATAGTAGGAAGTGATTTCAACATTTAAGTAGTTCAAAAAATCAGAAAAAGGAAAGAAAATGGAGCACCAAAGAGAAGGTTATGATAATAAGAAAGATTACATTGCGAATTCCTGAAAACATAAAATTTCTAGGACATTAAAAAGGAACTTGCATAATAATTAAGCGGGAGAGTTAAGGTCGCGTGTTTATTCGATCTTTACTGCGTACAACGTATCTCAGTGATAATATTATTTTTACACTGCTAGAGACGATTAGCTTCGTTAGTATTTTTTATTAGTCATTAGAAATCGACGAAGGATCCAGAAACAGGTTTACGGACTGCACAATCTCCCCGGGACCTTCCGTAGGATCAAAGTACCTATACAGATATGCGGTAAGATGACATCATAAGTTTCCATTTTTATTTTTACTTACATATAGTCCACCACTCTACTGGCTGAGTACAATGTGTCTAAGCTAATTTTAATTCCTTAATTAATTCTGATTTACGAAAAGTTTTAAATTAAATTATGCAAGTTATTCCTGAGAATTTCATATTTCATACACTGAGAGACCTTTTGTCAGAAAAACTAAAAATAAATTCATTAAAATTTAGTATAATATCGTTCCAAAATAGGGAAAACTGAGGTTTTATTACACTTATTCGTATTACAGTACCGAAGTTTAATATTATCATTAAAGTATCTAAAACGCGAATACGACAAAGTAGTACTCTAAATTCGAAATATTATGAATATCCATTTCAAGAAGTAACACTATGAAAAAATGATATTCTTTTTACTGAGTTTTCGAACAATAATTTGAACAAGAAAAATAGTGAATATCATAATCTGGAAAACGTGTTTGATAAATTGATATTGTTAATATGAAGTTGACAGAAACCTGAGACGCATAGCAAACTATGAAATCATTATTCTTGATATTTCATATAGTTTCGTTTGAGAATGCTTCTCGACTGTTTCCGCCTTTGGCCGATCCAGCCGAAAGGTAATGTTTCACAATATTTTAAATAAAAGTTAACACCTTATATTTTCAATTAACTCATTGACTATGTGATTTAAAAAATTAATAATTCCTTCTCACGAAATTTATACTCTAAGGTAATAAGATTTCATGCAATGAGTACAATTTATAAAATATTACATCTAAATACACTCAAGTTTATTATATACTGAGTTACTGAGATATCAAATTAGATAATGTTATTCATACAAGAATAGTATCAGTTCCTTTAAAAAAACGTATTTTATAAAAAATCAATTTAATCATTGAAAGTGATAAAATTTCTAACCGCACTATTAACAAAATGTCTGAAGCAACAAATCAGTTCCTTCTGAAGGCTAAATTTTTGGCGGAGTGGGTTATTTTTCATTTAAGCAGTCGTTTGAAATTCTCATATGATTTGTACGCAACTTCAAAAGATGTTTTCACTCTTTCGAAAAAAATGTATTACTATCATTTTAACTTCAATTGTCAACCTTGATATATTGAATTTTAAATTATCGCAAGTTTTATAGGAGTTAATGCAACATCCTTTCTATTTGCTCAAATAAAAATATTAGTTTTGCCGGCCGAAAACCACTATATCAATTTTTTGACACGCCAACCCTCTTTTCCCTATTTTGAAACGATATTATACTAAATTCTCATTCATTTTTATCATTTATTCCAACAAAAATTCTCTCAGTATATTTGGTAAAATAAAATAAACTTTCCCAATGAAAATAAGGTTTCAAAATACTTAAAAGTACAAGTGAGATTTTTAAAGTAGAAAATATGTCTTTCTTAGAGAAAAATATGTTTAATTTTGACCACGATTAAAGTTGGCTAATAAAGCAGTTTCAGCAAAACAAGTTTGCATCGAACGAATCATATAAAATTACAAAGTATAAGCGTTATTAAAGAGCAATTCTTTTTCGCGTTATATTAATTACCTGATATTAATTATTAGGTTCTTAAGCGAAATGATCGTTCTAGACCTCTAAATATTTTAATTATAATTTATGTAACTCCTTAATATTTAAAATCCTTTCACCTTCAAACGGGGCTGAAACCTGCAAGAGGTCAAGAAATTACACATTTCCATAATCCTACACCCCATATTTTTCTTGGTTTCGCAACATGCAAGAAATACAAAAGCGCCGATGTAAGCATTCATTTTTCGAAGAATCGCGTAACTAAATAATTTGAGCTCGTGGATCTTGGATTAAAATAATATATCCCACATCATTACACCTTCGCGAATAAGTATACTACTTTACAAATTATTCTGTATCGTGCGAGAGAATTATGTGTGAATAAGTGGAAATGGCCTTGTTTGTGGTACCAGTTATGCAGAGAACGTGAAGAAGAAAAAAGCAGACAGGAAAAAGAAACATCGGTAGAAGGCATTTCTACCGCCTGCAACGAACCACAAGGACGCCGATACATCAAAAGTTGTAATGAACGTGTTGATCATTACACTGGTATTGATTTCGTATTCACATACATTTCATCTACAATCACGGATTAAGAAAGCAATATAGGTGTGTTCTCCAAAGCAAATATCAATTTTCATTATAAAAATCAAGGCCTCAATTTTTTATACGAATTCCACTATGTAAATTTGTATATATTGCTACATTTCAATTAATAGAACTTCTGACCCTTTTTTCGAATGCGCAAACCAAAACACAAACCCAAGACGACTCTCTCGGTTCCAGTTCTACTTCCCCCCTCTCCCAAACCTCCCTTATTAACTGAAGTTTTTGGTGGGACAGACGTTAGAAATACAATTTCTACCATATGACGATTTGATACTTAACTTTGACATGATTTCGACTCAGAAAATAAACTTATTGCATAAAGGTGTTAGTTGGGCGTATAATCTAAACAATGAATAATACAAACTACAAAATAGCCTCGGAAAGGACTGGAACTTTTAATGACAAAAGGCATGCACACGGAAAACCAAAAGTCATGTTTCAGGCGACGAATGGAGACTGGGTGTTTGGAATACTAGGGGAGTAAATGATCTCAAGGTAAAAGAATTGCGTGAAACTATGGACGTGAAGAAAC